>NC_142246.1:27726221-28029184 GCF_052056855.1 Sturnus vulgaris
TCAATGTTGCTGCTTTAAAAATAAAAATGCTGCTTTAGTTTATATGTTTTAGAAAAACAAATGAAAGCTTCTACAGGATTTCCTTAGAAGCAATATTGTCCATGTTACTTCCCAAGAAATGTTTCAACCAAAGTGGTAGAGATATCTGTTTCTCTAAGACTAATACCCATCTGACGTGTTAGGGTACAAAATGCAGAAACTTGCACTGTGAAAGACCTGAGATATATTATCAGTTAGAATCATGGAATGGTTTGGGCTGGAAGGGACCTTAAAGATCATCTAGTTCCAAATCCTCTGCCATGGGCAGGGATGCCGTTCACTAAACCAGGCTGCTCAAAGCCCAATCCAGCCTGGCCTTAAACTCTTCTCTGGGCAGCCTGTTCCAGAGCCTCGCCACTCTCACAGTGAAGAAGACTTGAGTTCAATATACTAAGAGGAATATGGAGTCCCTGATACTCTAGGAGTGATTCTACCTAGAGTAATATTTAAATATATAACATGCCAGCATAGATGGCTGTTAAAGCTGTACTAACTGTGACTCATGCTGACAGTCTTCAAAGAGCTTTAATCCAGCAAGTTTGGGCATGAGCACCTTAGGAGCTGTGCAATATTGCAGCACTCAGAAAGAGTTGTACCATCTCTGAAGAGAAGTCCTGTTCAGAAGGAGGCCAAATGCATTTTTCTTCTTTGCTTGGTGGACACCACATAGTGGGAAGGGAAAATGAAGAAGGGAGAAAAATCTAGACAGGAGACTGAAACAAGGTCTTGTCAGACTTAAAAAAGGAAGGAGGAAGGGAAAGAGAGAGAGAGAGAAAGAGAAAGAGAGAAAGAAAGTGTACAGAGAACACTTCAGAGAGGCTCAGTTCTCTTTGAAACAGGAATAATTTCTTAATGTGTCTAAATAACCTACCAAGATATAATTTTTACTGGGAGACACAACGAGGAGTAGTAGGAGTAAAGAAAGGAGCTGTGTCTGAGAGTATGACTCAAATATTGTATTCTTAAATACAGAAAAGAATGGATATACAAATTGCATGTGAGATCTGAGATTAATATCCAGTTGGAGAAATGCGTACCAATGCATGGATGGATGAAGGACTGATGTTCTCCCATAAGCCACATCTCTTTAGAAAATTGTGTTGAAAAAGTATATCCTTAATAATTCCATTGGCAACCAAAGCCTTCTGCCCAAGTTATGTTGATTAAAGCTTACTTCTACTGTTACTGCTGTGACCTATTGGACAATTCATATTCATTTCCATATCTGTCCAGACTAACTTATATTTACTAAGACTAATTACATTTAAGTATGTTTTGTACAAGTAGCATGTAGAAAAAGCTCGAAAATATTTCATGATTACTGTCATTGGTGGAAAGGGGTGCTACTTGGTATTTAAATCCATGTAATTGAGGCAAAACCTTTACAAATTTCTTCTCAGATTTTTAAGCCATATAATAAACTAATAAATAAATTGAACATAAAACTCAACCACCTGTCTTTATTTAATATGTATTAGCAGCTGGCTTGGGCTTTTTTCATGACTGTGGGAATGAGTTAACATGTTTAAGACAAGTATTTCCGCAGCTGACTTGCAGTTCAAGTTGTCTTCCACATAGCTCAGCCACATCAACAACAAGAATTCTAGGAAACAGCACTAGAAAATGCACTCCTCTCAAGCTGCTGGAGCAGGGAGTCCTCAGGTCAAGGATTCTATGAGAAATGTGGGCCAACTTAATGGTGCTTCCAAGTGAATCGTTCCACAGCCACCTGTGTGTTCATCACTGAACAGAAAATGAAGTTTTCCTGTGAGAAATAAAGCCTCAAATATAGTACTTTCCTTGGTTCACAAAGAACTGTATCATCATGGTTAACTAGGAGTTAAAAAGAAATAAAAGAATGTTAAATAAAATAAACTGAGGCTGTTTAGAAATTTCAAGCTTTCCTCCCTCCTTCAAAGTTCTATCATCTACTGAGGGATCAAATCTTCTATTTTCTTAATTGCTTCTCAATCAGTCATTTTAGTATTTGTTGTTTTGTCTGAGACACAAAATGACTTTTACATCTAGGAATAGCATGGAGATGTCAGGCATTGTGCACTGTCATCAGGTCCTCATGCTAGCTAGGAGATTGATGTAATGAGTGAGGGCTACGGGAAATTATGGATGATTAGAAACATGAAAATGCTCTCTTAAAATGGGGCAAACTGGAACGCAGAAAAATTGACTCTGCTGCCAAGAGGCTTACAGAAATGTCAATGGGGCTATGAAAAAGAACTGAAATAGCCAGAAGTATTCAATATGTCATTAATTTGTGGCGTGGTTATTGCCTATGAAGATGCACTGAGTGTGGTGCCGAATTTCTGTTTTATTTTGCTGTCAATTGTTTTAAAGAAAAAAAGACATTTTCCTCCTTTTCTCAGCCTGCATTTTCTTTTTTAGTTCTGGCACTTTTAGATTATACTAATGATTGAACATACTAAATTGGAACTGACCTTTTACTAGAAAAATGCTCACAACAAAGCATCTTGTATAAAGAAGCAGTCCTGCAGTCCTTACTATATTGTGCCCCAGTGCTGGAACTCTTTCTCCTTTGCCCAGTTGCACAATGCCTGCATGCTCCCTCCAGTTTATTTTTTACCAAGGTAACTGCCCTTTTCAGTCCTGAGGGTTCCATTCTTCCTGTCCTTACTTGACTTGGCAGCAAATCTAGACTGAGTATCTTGGACAGCAACACTGGGATCAAGGAGAGTTTTGTATGGTTAAGTTTTGTATGCTGGGTCGGGTGCTGGCTCCTTCTCCCAGTACATGAACCCAAATATTTAACATCAATAGCTCATGGGGTTAGTCAATGTATCAGCAAGAGAAGCAGATGCACAGTGCATCTAGCATTCAGACTTTAAGCAGTACATGATTCCAGGATGTCAAAATTCTGCAGTTTTCGCTCATTTTGTAGACTTCCCTTCACCCTTTTTAATGCATAATTGCAATGAAGAAGTTCCTGCAGAAACTAACATGATGCAGGGCTCATTGCTGAATGACTGGTCTATTAATTAGACATCTTTAGATAAAAGGCTGTTCTGTGCTCAACGGATTAAACTGAGCCCTTGAGATATTTGAAGTTTGTTTTGTGACTATCAGATAAACACAACAGAACATGCCAGCCTGCAGAGGTTCATGACTAAACTGTTTGCAAGGTTAGAAAGCGAGAGGAAAAGCCTTGTTAATCTTCTCTGTTCCTAATTTTTTTTAAAAAAAGTAAATATTTTTGTAAAAACATTTCAAAGGCTTCCACTTTCAGCTATGTGGCAGGTCGAGATTAGGGAAAACCCGAGCACCTCCTAAGGTTAAACACGCTATTTGTCTCTGTCTTTCAAACTACATCTGAGTATATTTTGCAGATAAGTTTAGATAGGTTAAAGCTCAAACTCCTTTCTTTTGACTTTTTACCTAGAAATATATAGCCAGAGATGGAGTAAATTCAGAGCAATATTTTCCTCTAATTACAGATACTCTACTCAGTATCTAGAACTAATTAAAAAATGTATTACATGAAAAATATAATGATTTGAAGCTCCTATTACTCCAGATAGAATACTTTATGAGTAAAATAAAATTTTAGGCAAATGGCATTTTAGACAATTGGAAAGCTTTTAAAGGGCTATTAGATATGCTTTGTTTACCACATTCAGTCATTCAGATTATTAAATTATTTATTAGTCTCACAGAAGACTGGAATGGTTTTTGGTAGATAATTTGTCCACTGTACTTTTTTTCTGAGGTAGGGAAATTACTATTATGATTTATATAAATTAATTAATTTGCATTATATATATATATGTAGAAATTAAGCTTTGATTTTGAACATGAAATTGGATTAGATGGGGCACATGCACTTCTAAAAAGACCAAAGAAACAGTTTTCACTTCACTGTGTCTTGTGCTTGGATGGTCCCCCTGATGTGGGTGGGGTGGGAATGGAATTAAATTTCATTTTCATTAATTGCATTACAGTTATCTATTGTGCAGGAAAATTCCCTAACTCCACATAGCAAAAATAGTATTTACAACTGTTACAGAGGAATCTCTCCAGCCAACACAAGACAAATACCCTGCAGTTCCTTTCTCAGGCTCAGGCTTGATAATATATTAATATATTCAGAATAATTTTATATCTTATTTATATTTTAAAATTTTAGCTTGGGAATAGACAATGTAAACATTTCTATGTGTCTTGAATAGTAGGCACAGATCTTAGCTGCTGTGAAGTGGCAAAGTGCCAGCATCATAAAAGAAAACACATTTATTTATAATGACTGAACTTTCTGAGCCAGGAAATCTCTTTGATTTCCTTCAGGGGCAAGAGAATCCTAAGTCCAGGTGAGAGTAGACAGACAGGCAGATAGAAGAATATTCCTTATAGCAGTAATGAGTGATTTGCTGGGGGTAAGAGGACCCCAGCAAGGGATTCTTCTGCATAGAGTCACAGGGCTGATGCCCAGACACCTCCTCTTGCTGTGGGCCCCTGAGAGCCACCCAGTCAGGGACGCTGCCTGTGTGGTTACCCCTAAAACCACATCAAAGCAGGGTTTACACCGCAAAACGGAAAACAACAAAAGCTACAGAGCCCATATTTCCCTGTGGTGGGAAGGGTAGAATTATTTCATCCAGCCTCCCAGCTAGAGGAAGCCCAGCAGCAGCAGCAGCAGCAGCAGCAGCAGCAGCAGCAGCACTCCCTTCCTTTTGCACGGCACATCCCGTTCATGGACCTCAGGAGATGATCTGGCCATACAACCTTGGAATGTGGGTAGCAGATGCCGGGGAGCCCAGTGCCCTGCAGATGGCTCACACATGGATTTCTCTTCCACGCCCCAGTGCTGTATTGTGGCTGTCTCCTCACTGCATTGTCCCAGCAAATTAGATGGGTGGAGTTTAAAAGAAGAAACAAAGAAGGAAATCTGGCACTCTACAGGTGCAAACCCTCCAGCAAGGGCAAGATTTTAGGGGATTACTACAGAAATGGTGTCAGTTAGTACAGACAGAGTATACATTGCCACTGAGACCATTTTCTGCAAGGCTTGTTGACTGGCCCTGCAATCAATCCAAGGTTTGAGAAAGCAATTCCTTCCCTTGAACATTTATCCTGTAAAATGTTCCCACTGACAGTATCTTAGCCTGGAGTTTTCTTGTGAAGAAAACATTTGCTTTTACTAGCTTCTGACTAAGACAGCCATGCCTTACTCCTGATCTTTGTGTAAATCTTCATTTTCATTCCTTTTTGCTTTGTACCCAGAAATGGAAATGTCAGATAGGTTTGGAAGAGCAGTTGATCCCCACTACAGGAGGAAGCAGTGTCCATGGCCTGGTTTTAGGAAAGCTGACCTTTAGAATATGTCTTGTCTGAAGGCTTTGGTGAAATGTTATATTCTGTTACCTACAGACACCGTACATGGTTTGTAACTCATAGGATGTAGTGAGTTTTATCCTGCCACAGTGTGGTCAGGGAAGATGCCTGTTCCTTTCATCCAAAAGTTTAAAATTAAAAGCTATTTGTCACCAACATGACAGCTGTGTTTCTTTCTGAATGGAAAATAAAAGTTGAGTCTGCATTTTTTCCAGGTTTCATATAAATCTATATGAACCCCTGGGAGGGAAAATAATCCTCTGTGTGTGTCAGCATTCCACAGCAGGGTTTTAACAAAGATCACATGTTACACGTTTAAAAACCAAAGCACAGAAACACTGCAGTTGAAAACAAAACCCCTGCATATCTGAATAACCCAGCCTCAAAACCATTAATCTGAACAGCTGCCCTGTGCATGATAGGCAGTAGAGGACTAATTCACTCAAACAAAGCACAAAAAAACCCCCAACCAAACCCAACCAAAAAACAAACCAAACCAAACTTCTACCAAAATATGCTTAACAATCCCAAATTTCATCAATATTTTTGCACAAAATAATCTTTCATTACATTAACCAGATTATTCCATAACTTTTCCTATTTTGCTTTCTTAATGTCTGACTGTAGAAAGATTTTTAGACAGTGCACTCTTAAATATTCAACTGAATTAATTGTTAAGGAAAATGGAAAATAAAAAGCAAAATTAGCTATTGTAATTGAGCCATGGAGAGTTTTAGCCTAGTCATTATTTGATTCAGATTCATACTTCCCAGAACATGTAGCTGTGTGATATGCTCTCATATTACATGAGTAAGAAATCATATTGTTGATTCATGGTCCTAAAAAAATTTCCTTTTTCAAAGATAGGACTACGTGTTATTGTGATGAACAGCCAAAAGCATAATTAAACCATGGTTATTAGATTTTATATCAATTGTGAAATTTATTGAGAGTTTTGGTATTTGAATTTCTGCATTTGTTGACAAGAGAGGAAAAGCAGAAGCAGTGGCTGTACAAGTTTGTTCAAAATGCCCTCCAAATAGTCTTTTAGCCTGTTTTGATGTGCTTTGGCAGTAATTTAATCTACTGATCTCTTCAGCCAGCCAGTTAGTGCCTTTCTAGCAGTAGGGTTGATGTTGCAATGTGCATACTGAAATGTTAGGATGGGAAATGACAGCACAAATATTAAGAAAGACAAAATTCACTGTTATGATTTAAATATAATTAATTCCATATTCCAGTTTTTGATTACCACACATTTACTTGTAAAACACAGAAAGTTGAAAAATGGTGAAAATACTTATTCTCAGCCCTCTTCAGGATAAGAAATACAAATCTGTTTATACACTGAATGGTCTGGCAAAACAAGTGACCCACATACTAGGATCTGGCACGTTTATCTCTTGCAGCAGCAAATTTCAAGTTAGTCAAAAGCTCTTGGCTTCGATTTCATGGCTTTTAGGAGAAAGCTTATAATTTGTGAGTTTGCTGGTGCAATGCTGTATGAAAGTATCAGATTAAAAAGCCTAATTAAAAAAAAAAATGCAATTATGTAAGGAGATGGTTAAATTCCGAAAGCTTTACTCATTGCTTAGCCTCAATTAATTAAGAGCAAGTTCTGACTGAATAAAATCTGTGTAAGGACTTTTGGATTTAGGTTGTGAGTTCTTTCCCACAAATTTCTCTGAATATTTTTATTCATGTTTGGATACTTAGTGAACATCTGCGTTTGGAGGTTTGTTTTGATTTGGTCAAAAGAAGAAGATTTTTTTAAAGTGCGCTTAAACATAAGTAATTTGGAGATAAATAGCTTCCTGCTCAGTTAAAATACTCTTCTATTGCTTCTGTACGTGACTTGGCCCAGGGCAGCTTATTATTCTCCCTGCATCACAGAAGTGTGTAGCACATACTTTATGGTTGCTTAGAACTGGAAAAAAAGGCAGAGGGTGGGGAAGGAAAGACAAAAACATCTTCTGGTGACTTGGCCCTTGAGGGTTTGTCCAGAGGATGAAGACAATTTGGAAAGCCTTTGAAGGGATCCACACTCTTATGTTCATATGGGTAAATCCTGTGGTGGTTAATCATTTAGCAGAATTAGAGTCACACTTAAGCCATGAATAAAAGTACGCTGCTCAGAGGAACAGGGGCTTTGTTAGGAGCTAAATTTGGGATGAGAAAAAGGGTAATTAGATGATAAAGTTTCACTCAGAACTAGATATTACATTTGCCTGTTTTCAAGCTGGAAATTGAGCCTAGAGTTTGTTACTTGCCACTTGCCTGATACCCGTTTTCAAAGGAAAAATTGTCAGGCTCAACATAAAATAAGAAAGTCAAGTCAGTCCCACATGGAATTTTACTGGTTAGTGAATGGTATTAATATTATCATGCCAGATATTATGTCCCTACTACAGCTCACTGTTCTGGGCATTGGAGCCCAGAGGAAGCATATGCTCCTTACACATAGTCCCAAACAGCCAAATTAAATACAATGTCTGCAGATGCTGAAGATTCCCTGTGAACCCAAGTCATAAGTCATAGGTCCTCTGATGTTACTGATTTAAGAAAAAGAATATCTGTCTGTGTTTCAGTCCTCCACATCTCAGGAGAGATATTTGATCAATTTTTTATGGAGGTGCTCACCAGGACTGCTTGCTCTCTCTCTGTCACCTGGTGGGACTGGGACCCACAGATTTCAGAGCACACCAGTGAGCTTGGGTGTTCCCACTGGGAAAGCTTGGGTTTTCCCACTGGGGACTGCATAGCTCATGTGAGGATGAAACTTGCACAAAACACCTAAGAGCTTGCTGGCTCTGGAAACTCTGCACCCATCTGTGCTGTGCTTGGAAGGTTAGGAGTTCACTGCAGTTGGGAAGTGGTGCAGAGGTGTGAGCTGTGCTGTCCTGAGCTGCTATAACCACACAGTGCAAGAAGCCATACATGTGTCCTAATTATCTCAGATAAATACCATAACTGCTGGGCTACTGATTAAAAGCACTTGGAATTAATGTCACCCCTGCCTTCTTTTCTATTTCATTCTTGTGATTAATGCCTCGTATGAAACTTTTACAAGCATGGTTAGAAATGTCTATGGTAGAAACAAACCATTTTCTGATTCAAAGGGAAGGAAGTCTTTCTGTTTTAGCATAAACCAGACATTTCTCCCCCAATTTTTTTTTGTTTGTTTTATTCAAAATCCATCCTCCTGCTGCTTTGCTTTGATGGTTAAAAACCATACTAGTCTGCAAAATTGTGGGAAACCCTGAAAAACATGGTGGGGGATGATTTTAGGCAAGGCATGAGAAGAGTGGTGTGGGGAGAAAGGCTTCACAATGGCCTATGCCACTGTTTAGAAAGAGTTAGCAGTTATTTGGGCATAGAACAAAATACTTCAAGGGATACAGGATGAATTCCCCCTTGGTGTCATTCCCCTACTTGGAAGAAATTTAGTTGAGAAATTTGGACTGCAATATCTTTTCTACCCCTCTGAGTCAGAGCTTCATTTCTAGCCAGAGCATGCAGCTGACATTCTCATCTGAAATCAATTTATACTCCTGAATATTAGCTAGTAACCAGTGAACAAAACCAAATGCTGACATTTTATTTTAGTTAATCTTTTCAGGTGCTCAGACCTCAATGTAGCAGCACTTATTAAAACAGGATATTTGTTTAATTAAACTTTTCCTATTAAAGGAAAAGAAAAAGGAGCTTAAAAATTCATTATTGACTTCTCTTGGAAAAACGTTGAAATAAATGGGCAAAAGCTGAAGTTAGTTTTCTAATAAAAAACACCTTAGTTCTGTTTTTAGGCAGCTAAAAGAGTCTTAAAGAATAAAGGGACACTGCAAGCTAAATGCAACCAATTCCCCTTTTCTTGAAATATGCAGTGGAGCTCTGTGGCTTGGTTGTACCTTTTAGCCAAAAATATCTTGATGCAGTGTCTATCCATAGGGCAACAGGGTTATGAATACGTGTTTGACAGGCAAAAAACCCAAGGATTGTCATTAATGAGTCTTTTATACTTCAGCTTCTGCAATAAATCCTGTTTCTTAGTTTCCTTATTTGCTTCACTGAGCTTTAAAGGATATATTCATTTTGAGTCATCCTCTTTATAGTAATTTTCTTATTTCATGCCTGACTATTACTTCCTAGCCAGAAGAAGTGGCTATGAAGTAATTTTTTCACAGAGAACAGAAGACATGAAGAAAAATTCTATCCTAACTTCAAAGTATTCAACCATGGTGTTGAAGGCTACAAACCTGGCCAGATTTTTTTTTTTCCCTACCAAACTTGGAGTTTGACTACATTTGCCTAAGATCTCTTCAGAGCAGGGAAACAAAGCAGCCATTCATGCCCAGAAAGCCTTTTGTCCAGGTCCCAGGAAAAGACAGACAACCCATACAGACAAATGATGGAGGCACAATTTGAGCTTGCATGACAGGAGTAAAACAGCCAAAGTTTTGCAGAAAAACAGAATCTGCAGAGGGAAAACGGTTTGCACCAGTCTTAACAGCAATGTGTCGAAGTCCCTTGTTACTTCCTTTGTCAGATGATTTCTCCTGGTGCCTCTGTGCCCACCTAACACATCCAGGGAGCCAGCAGTTGCCCAGAAATTGCATTTGGCCACAAAAACTCAAATCAGTGTTGTCAGGACTGGCAACATGAGCACAAACACAAGCACACAATATTGTCAGCTTTCTCCAGATAGGACTTACTACCACTTCCAGTGACCCAATCATTTATTAGCCGAATCTGTCCCAGAGAAAATGCCTCTAAGCACATTCAGCTGCAGGAGATGGGGAGAATAAATAGTTTCAGAGGGAGCCTCTGTGGTCTCAGTGGAGGGGCTGATAAACAAATCCTGTTCCATTCAGCAGCCTGGTGTACAGACATACTTGGTGCACGCCTCGGGCTATGGGATGCATTGTTAATAATCACTTCAAAGTACTCCATCAGCATTTAAAGTTGCTCTCTGTTTGCAGCAGTTTCTTTGGTCTTTTGGACACTTTTGAAGTTCTGGCCAGTGGTATGCCAGTGCTGCCAGCAATACAAACTGCACTATTGTTGCATGGTGCTGCCGCCTTGTCTCAAATACCCCAAGCCTCCTGTCTTGGCATATCAAGAGTGCTCGTGTGTGCATGTTTATTAAAATTGAAGAGCCTTATACTTTGGTGCACACTGGAGGAACTTTGGCAATATTTTCTCTAATGCAAGGATAACACGCTTGTGTAGCAGAGGACTGATTAATGACCACTTTTGGGGTGGGGATTGCAATGATGAATATCTTATTTTCTATCTACTTATATTACCCTTTTTGCCTGGCAAAGTATCTTAAAAATGATTTATGAATAATCTCAAAAGAAAAGGAATTATTTGGGTTTTTATTTAATTTAGAACATAAAAGGAGTCATACAAAATACCCCCAACCCTAGACTCATATGGCAGGGGCTCATGGCAGGTCACATACATTGCATTACATCACAAAATCCATTTCAAAGATATTTGCAACAGGACTACCAACATCTACTTTAAATGCTGTAGCTGCAAGGCAGGGTAACTGTGGATCCCCTTGTAGCACAGATTTTATTCTGTTTAATGATTGTTTTGAGTAATGCATATATATGGATAACATGAAGAATGAAGAGGATGACATGGAGTACAGAAATCCTAACTCCTAGTAACAAATGCTGATACTGATCTTTAGGTAGAGGTGAGGCCAGGGATGGGAAGGATTATTTAGTTTGCACTTCTGACAAATGTAGTAACATTTCACCAGTGGTTCTTGTGTCCTGGACTTTTTTTTACATCTGTAAAGATGATTGCAGTTTTAAAGTAATTTAAAGCTGATATAAATGAAAGCTAGAAATAAAATGTTGCCTTCTTCCTTTGCTTTCCATCCCCACTTGTGCACTCCAATTCTTGCCTTTGTTCTACCCCAAAAGTTCACAAAATCACACAATGACATGGATCAGGAATTACCACGGCTAAAAACTAACCTGACAACAAACAACAAAAACAAAGAAAACAAATCAACTCCACATCCAATAACCCTCTACTTGTTTTAAGCTAACTTGGCTTCCTATTTCAGCTCAGCACCTGACAACACTAACATTTACAGCAGTGTAATGTATGATCAACCTTTGATTGATTGTGTTTCTGAATTTCACCCACAGCACTGTCTGCCGGTGCGTCACAAGCAGATCACCAGGGCTGGGATGTGTGAGAAGGCAGCTGCTGACTGACGTGCAAGTGACTGCAAGGAAGGTGTGTCAGGAGTGTCAGCAAGACCAGAGGGAAATTGAGTGATGAAACGCAGGAACAAGGCAAGGTGATAGCTGATTGTTATGTAAGCCTAACAGAGAGCTTTGTGTTGGGGTGGAAACATTACAGAGGAAAAGTAGAGAGAGTCTTTTGGGTTTTTTTCTGTCCTGCTTGTGCAGCATTCTAGCAGTAGAAGATATTTCAAAACTGGTTAAACTTTCAGTAGCCTTACCACGAGGGACATAAAGAATGCTCCTTAAAACAAGATGTCGAGAAAGCCATTTGTTCTTAGTATAAGGGTTTGTGAAAAAAAAAATAAAAATTCATATCTTGTAAATGCCATGATGATGCAGGGAGGATTAGATGTGCTCAAGGGTGCAGTGGAAACCTGCTTCATGCACATGCTTCACATCCAAGGAGTGTACTGTCACTTATTTCAGATTAAATTAACCTCAATCTGAGATACAAACCCCAATACAATGACAGCTAAACACATGACCAGGATGACTAGATCAGGCTCAGCTTCCATTCTGAAAAATGTTCCATTCTGAAAACTGCTGGAAAATCAAATTTTCTAAGCAGTAATTTCGGAAAAATCATGCACTAATCATCTCTTATGTCTGCCATAGGACAGTGCAGTTGTCTGTGAGAAAGAAAGTCAAAACCCAGTTATTAGTCAGGGATCTTAAATGAGCCCACCTGACTGTGTAACTCAACGTTCTAGAAAATGCAGACCAAAATCATGCCCAAAATCATGCCCTCAGGCCTAGGTTCCACTAACTTGCTTAGAGAGAAGTTAAGCACTCTTCTTAAGACATGTGGTCCATGGCCACAGAAAGCTCAGTCACACTAGAAACTGATTATTCTGCAGACCTATGATGAAAATCTATATTGCATCCACAAGGAACTCTTCAGACCTGTTGTTTGTTTAACACCTGGGACAACTGTGATACAGGTTTAGACTTGGTTCTCGTTCTCCTAATCAAAACTGGAAAACGTTGTACAGCCTCAGTGTTTGACTCTTAGCTGAGATATTAAGAGGACAATGGAATAAGCTGTTTGCTTTTGTGCTGTCCTTTATCACTGCATCACTCTTTCCTATCCTCTGAATCATGTTCTTGTTTGTATCTTGAATTTCTTTTGTATTTCTCTAATATTCTTATATGTGAGAGAAGAATAATAAGTCCAGATTATAAATTCTGCATACCTGCTTTTCCATAAAGGTGTATTCTCCATCTTATAGGTAATATTTTATCCTTATCCTTTTGTACTTAATTTCAGGATGAATATCAAATATAATTTCTCTTTACCTACCTTTTGCATGCTTTACCCTATAAGTTTCAAGCTATATCTAAGCTGTTTTGTTTGTATAATTTCCTTTTAATTTCAGAGATGAGCATCATTAGGATCATAAACAGTTCTGTAAGCACTTCTTGTTCTGTTTCAGCCAAAGTTGCATCTATGTGCAAACTTAGAACATAATTTTGCCACTCTCTTAAACTGCAGGTCAGTGGAAATATGATCAATGATTTCAGTGAGTCTTTGAGCCAGGTCTTACATGACATGAGATGAAAGCTGAGATGCCATTACGTAACTCTTAGTGGAGGATTTCTGAAGACATTGCAGCTTTTTTGCCACTAAAGACCTTTTTTACCACTAAAACCACTAAAAAGGGCAACCATTTGAAGACATAAGTTATACAATTTTGCTGAAATCAAGCACCTGAAGAACTAATGAATGAATGAACTAATGAAGTAATGCACTAAGCATAATAAAACAAAACATACTGAATTGAAGTTTAGTTTATATGACTCTGAACTCCAGTTCTAGATATCTACATGGATTGATACCTTGAGTCTCCATTCTGTTCTTTTAGAGATATTAGTAAGTCACCATATAGAAAAAAAATTATTCTTTCCATAAAAATGTAAAGTACTGAAAATTATGTAATACACTTGATGGTTTCAATATCAAATGATGATACTGAATATTTACTAAATCTTTGATCCTCATTATGTAGGCTATGAAAATTGTTTAACATTTGTAATAATTTCATGCTGTTTCAGACTACATCTGTTCTTTATTACGTAGAAAAACATACAGAAATGGAAAGATTTCTTATTAAATGTTGAGACTGTCTAGAGAAACCATCCCTGTTAAGTAGATGCTCTTCATGGAGTGTGATCAAGACACAATTTTCGATTGTGTCTTTTTTACTTTAAATTTCTATGATCTGATTAGGTACTGCTTTTGGAGAGGCTTCAGTTGGTGAGACCTCTGAATTATTTGAAACATGAAAATTACTTTATGATTGTGAAGTTATACCATCAAAAGGGACCAAAGAAAAGAATACTATCCAGAAATTAAGTAAACTTAATTCTTACACTTAATTCTTCTTAAGAATTCTTATTCTTAATTCTTTCTTAATTCTAATAGAGGAGACATGAAGCTAGAAGTGTTATTGACTTAGAAGAGATGAAGCTAACTAAGAAAATCAGTTTTGCTCACTGTGGTTTGGCTTTTGTGCCTTGATATCCTCCTTGTGTTCAGAAAAAAATCCAAGAATGAGTCTTTACAATTCTAAGTGTATAAAATAGTTTTTTCTTGTTAAGGAGTGTAACATTCTTTGCAAAGTAGGAACAAATGGTGCAGATTTATCTGCTTAATAAGGCCTGGCAATCTGAAGAGTCTCTGAGAATGCCTTGAATGCCAGTGCATTTTAGAAATGTACTTTTGGTGCAGTCTGAGGCATGGTTCCCCTGTGTTTTGATGGGGAATGTTGGTAGTATGATGGCAAATTATAGCATTTGGTCTAGGTTAGCACTGTACTTGGAATTTTTTTGGTTCGCTTTCCGCATTCCCTCGCTTCCTTCCTCAGTAAAGTTATTTCCTTCCCAACTGTTTAAATTGGTATAGACCAGCCAGAGCACAGTCTGGGCTGGTTATCAGCAGGCCTCACAACTGGAACGAGTGTCTCTAGATTTCCTTATCCACCTCCCCAGCAGTTACTGTCATCAAAGCAATTGGATGGGACACAGATGAATAGCTGCTCCTAGAATAGAAATCTGCAGCAAGGTCAATGGTGTTCAAAACAATCTGACCAGCAGCAGGAAATTCCCTCCAAGATTTCTAAATCTTGTTTACAAAAGATGTCGTTCTGCAGGATACAGCCTACCCAATGCTGTGCTGGGAATGTCATGTGATGTAGCACATTTTCTTGGGTAGTCTCAGAAAGCAGATAGGATGAAATCCTGGCAAAATTCCCTCTTCCTTCAATGCAACAGGGTTTAAGATTAAAAGTTTCTTTAGAGAAAGAGTAGAAATATTTAACATCTAAAATCAGTGCTGTCAGGCAATATCTAGACTGACACACTTGTGGAAGTAGAAGGAGACATATGGAGATTCCCTTGCTGAGAATGAATTGCAGCTAAATCACAATGATAGATACAAAATAAATCCTGAACTAGACTACTTTGGAATAAAATTTCATGGAGAAGACTGAAGACTGGGAGCCTGTTCTCTTAAGATCCTAAGAGAAAAGAAAATCTCTAAGAGAGTACTCAAGTTATGCCCTAAGTACCACTGCTGGAATGCAAGCTACTTTTTAGCAATACACCAATACCAAAGATCTTTGTGTTTTCTTTCTCACATGTTACTACACTGCAATCCAGGACAGATTGCTAATCTGTTATGGGAATTAGCCTAAACTGGGTAAAAAACAATTGCATAAAAAGCCTTATGAAAATAATATCTTGCTATTTGTTAGTTTGCTACAAGGATGACTATCCATTAGCACTCTCACTTAGGTATAAATAAGAATGGTCAGTTCTGGAATGAAAAACCAGAATACAGAAATTTTATGGATTTAAATTAACACTCATGATATAGCTGAAAAGAAATGCTCTTTACTACATAATTCAGATTGTTAAATGTGTTCTTTCAACACATCAATAATCAGTTTACTGTCTTACACTTTTGGGTTCTGGCCTAATTCTGCTGATGAATTAAATGCACTGTTTGTGAGCAGTTTGATATGTGTAGGACATGCTCAAATTTTTTTGAGTAAGCTTTGTGCTTGTAAGACACTGCTTTCAGTGCTTTTTACCTTTTTAACACCTCCTAATGCACAGGAGCAGGCAATTTCCAAATGTCTCAAGTCAAGCAGACAAGGCAGAAGGTCGGCTTGGCTGAATATGCATGTTCTCTTGGAAATAAGAAAAAGAAAGGTGTACGCCCAGTGGAAGCAAGGTCAGGTGACATTGGAAGAATAAGAGATGCTGCTTGCCACTGTAGCATGTGGCCAAAGTTCAATTGCAGCTGAAGCTAGCCAGAAGTGTGGGGGACAATAAGAAGAGTTTTTTCAAACATATTAATGGCAAAAACCAGGTAGAAATAACATCAGTTTATTACAGGATGCAGACGGCCATCTCACAAACAGGGACAAGGAAAGGCAGAGGTGTTTAATGCATTTTTTGTCTCTGTCTTCAACACAGATGATGGAACAAGGGGGTCTCAGCGCCCTGAGCTGGAAGACCATGGCTGCAAGAATGATCAAATCCCAGACCCTGAACATTTTTGGGATCTGCTTCTCCAGCTGGATCCCTCTAAATCTATGGGTTCTTATGGGATTCATCTGATAATCTTCAGATAATCTTCTGTGATGTTGTCACAGAACCTCTCTTGATGATTTTTGAGTGACCCTGGGAGGCCGAAAAGGTCCCAGCTGACTGGAAACTGGCAAATATAATCCCAGTTTTCAAGAAGAGCATGAAGAAGGACCCTGAAAATTTCAGATCTGTCAGTCTCACTTCAGTGCCTGGTAAAGTCATGGAAAATATTATACTGGGAAGTATTGAAAAACACCTGGAGGACAACACAGTCATTGGTCACAGTCAGTACAGCTTCATGTGATGAAAGTCCTGCTTGTTGAACCTTCCTTCTACAACAGCATAATCAGCCTAGATGATGTGACCTTTTTGAACTTCAGTAAGTCTTTTAAAACTGTCTCTCACAGTATCCTTCTGGACAAAATGTCCAGCACTCGGCTGAATAAACACATCATGAGATGGGTGAGCAATTGGCTCAAGGGTCAGGCACAAAGAGTTAGTGAATGGGGTGATATCAGGCTATCATCTGGTCACTAGTGGGGTTCTGCAAGGCTCCATCTTCAGCCCTGTGCTCTTCAACATCTTCATAAATGACTTGGACACAAAACTTGAAGAAATAATAACATTATGTAATTTTGCTGATGACACTAAACTGGGAGCAGCTGTTTACTCCCTCGAGGGCAGAGAGGCCCTGCAGAGACATTGACAAATCAGAGAGATGGGCAATCACCAACCATATGAAATGTAACAGGGGCAAGTGCTGGATTCTGCAACCAAGGCAAACCTGGTTGTGTACACACTGAAGAATGAGAGGCTGGAGAGCAGTGCTGTGGAAAGGGACCTGGGGGTCCTGGTCAGTGGCAAGTTAAATATGAATCAGCAGTGCCCTGGCAGCCAGGAGGGTGAACCTGTCCTGGGATACATCAGGCACAGCATTACAGCCAGGCAAAGGAGGGGATTGTCCCTCCTGCTGCTCTGAGCTGGGGCAGCCTCAGCTCGAGTGCTGGGGGCAGCTTTGGGTGACACAATATACAAAAGACATTAATTAAGGTCTCAGAGGGTGTAAAAGGAGGGCCATAAGGATGGTGAAGGGCCTTGAGGGGAAGCTGCATGCGGAGCAGCTGAGGGCACTTGGTCTATTCAGCCTGGGGAAGAGGAGACTGAGGGAAGACCATTGAAATCTGCAACATCCTTGTGTGGGGAAGTGAAGGGGCAGGTGCTGATCTCTTCACTCATGATCAGTGACAGGACTCAAGGAAACAGCATGAAACTGACTTTGGGGAGATTTAGAGTAGATATCAGAAAAAGGTTCTTCACCCAGAGGGTGGTTGGGCACTAGAAGAGGCTCCCCAGATAAGTGGTCACAGCACTAAGCCTGGCAGAGTTCAGGAACTGTTTGGACAATGCTCTCAGGCACATGGTGTGATGCTTGGGATGTCATGTGCAGGGCCAGGAGTTGGACTCAATGATCCTGATAAGTCCCTTCCAACTCAACGTATTCTATGATTCTGCTCTAAGTTCTACACACAGATTCACACAGCCCAGACCCTGCTGGACTCACTATGAGACAAGCATGCAGAATGAAATGCAGTTAGAATGACTACTTGCAAAATTTAGGATTGCATGCTTGTTATCTTCCATACTTGGTTCATAGTGTGAAGAATAAATCTTTTAAGAGCTCAGATTTTCATTAGGATATTCTTTGGCTGTAATTTCCATCTTTGTGGAGGATAATTCAGCTTTATATAAGCATATTTGCTCTGCTATCTAAAGTTGGTAAGAATCAAACCACTGTATAGTTTTAAACAAATACCAAGTTATATGTGAACAATGGAAACCTAAATAAGCAAACAAATAAACATTCTTCATATATCCATTTTCCTTGAACCCTTTTATAAATATTTATGCATTTCTAGTTTGTATTTAGGGCATATGAAATGCAACATTTGCTCTTAGTCTAAAGTCTTGGTTAACTTGCCTTGTTGACTTCTTAAGTGCATGGGATAACCTAACCTTCATAAATAAGAATGAATAAGGATATCACTCAAAAAGGATAGGGTGGAGAGCACTTTGAGGAGTGATATGAACAAGAGGAAACAAGCAGACCTATTTAAAGTCACTGCTTGTCTCCTTTTACTGAAGAAATATGTTAGGTTACAAATAGAAACACTAGAATTAAAATTGTTTATTTTCCTTCCTGAGTAGAGAGAAGGGTTTCTTGACATATTTTACACGAGATTTGTTTTTTTCAAATTGTTCAGATTATTCCTGCATTCTAACAAATAAACAGGACGGTGGGGTTTTTTTTTTGTTGTTGGTTTTTTTTTTTTTTTTGTGAGTAATGCAATCACCTGATCATGAAGTCTTGAACTGGAGATTGGATTAGCTCTGGGGCTTGCAGTCTTCATCATCTCACAAATACTGTTTCACCTATCTGCCAAAGCAGGAGGAAGGAGCCAACTGCACTCCAATGGACATTGGGTCACACCAGCATCTGAGCACTGCCTTTAATCACACATGTGAGGTACCATGCAAAAATATGTGGCATTTTTTGTTTTCTTTGATCAACTTCCTCAGCTCTGCATGCCAGATGGAAGGAAAGGGAACAATTTAAAGGACTCCTGTTACTGTCCTCTCAGAGAATATTTTGGAAAGGACATTACTAGATTAGCCTGTCTCCTTCACTTTTTTTGTCCCTATTAATTATAATTATAGTTCATCACAATCAGATTAGTGTTTTACAATTTCCATGGGCTGCTGGCCACATATATATACATGACCACTTTCAGTACTAAAACATTTGTTCACAAAGTAGCTTCTAGTACATTTTCCAATTACCAATCTAATACCATGGGTTAGTCTGTGCTTATGGGATATAGGTGCTATTCAATAAGAATGGCCTACTGCAAAATCTTTTGTAGAAAAATATACAAAAGAGAGTAAGGACGGTGTTGGGTAGGCAGTGTTTTAATTTGATAATGTTTTTTTTCTATTTGATAAAAAGTAGGAAAGAAAGTGTTTCTTAGAGATTAATGTTAAAAATATATTTTGAAATTCAGTATTCAGTATTTAAACAGATTATCTCCTATTAAAAAAAAAACAAACAGAAAACCAATTTGATTTTTGCCTACTAATACTCAGCTCTTCAAATTTGGTCCCAGTTACATATGTTCTTAAAAAATTATGATTTTATTTTGTTTTTTCTTAAACTATAGCATTCTTTATGATTTCTATCTCTTTTCTAAAGCAAGAGCACACCTACTGATAGAATAGCAGATCCAGTCCTGGGCTTGTTTGTAGCTGGATATAGATGCAAAAAAGTACCCGCATTTGGAGTTATTTTGAAGGAAACTTAACTCCAGCAAAGTACCATCTAATCTTTTTATTTACATGAGCCGGATGAGGGGCATCACATCTCTTCTAACACTGTAGCTAAATTTAGACACAGCTTATATCAATCAGACCCATAACTTCATGTTAAAACGCTTAAGTATTTATAGAAAAAGATGGGCTGAAAACTGAAGTCAGCATATATTAGAAAAACAGTAATATCAAAAAGCTTTGTTGTTGTCAACCAGAAAGCTTAACCACATATTTGATCTAACAAAAACAGATGTGCAGGCACTACTGAAGGAAGTGGGGCACCTTTGATCTGCTGGCTTCTGCTGCTCACTTACAAAGGACAGTTGATTCCATTAATGAGGCTTTTCTAGTTTATTGGGTTCACTGATTTTATGCACCCAGAGCAGAAGGGAAATTGCACTACTCTCTAAGAAACCACTTTGATATCTTGTAAATACAGAGCTATAAAGCACTCATGTCATGGCCTTAAGTGCAATACTTTTGTAAACAGCTGCTATGACTTCTTGATGATATTTAAAGAGTGTGAATGGTGAGGACAGAGGTAATACCCTGTTAGATGAGCTGATCTTTGCTTATCTGTAAGGAATGAACTCAGGTGGGAGAAGAAAGAAATAATTCTTCAGAATGAGTCAGAATAATTCATAATCATTTTTGCAGGAAACTAAAATGAATGTAGTTTCTAGCATACTGGGAAATATGCCTACTGAAATCAGAACAGATGGCTGAATAAGCTAATGATGCCTTATTTGCATAAGTCAAGGGGGTCCCATTTACTCCTGTTAATTACACTTATCAGTATAGTATATTGCATGTAGTTAGCACACCTAGTCACAGGATTTAATGAGACCTATAAGACCACACACAGTGTCTCAAATTCATGACAGTCCTGCATACATACAAAATACTTTTTAAAGACAGTCTGCCAATTTTAAAGTTCAGAATTTTAAAGACACTTGCAGAGCCTCAAAGGTCATTCTCTCAGGAGTACTCTTTAATGTAGCAGCTGCTAAGAAAATGTGAACAGTCATGCCAAAGACAGATAAAATAAGGTTCATCCACGTTGCTGTTTGTTTAGTTTATTAGCTGTTGCTGAAATAGATGAGTTATTCAGGTTCTTGGTTTTATTGCTGTTTCACAAGGTTTTACAGAAAGTAATAAGTTAAATAGTGAGCTCCTTTCATTTTCTTCCAGTGAATGTCAATGCTGGATGAAATTTTTTGGTATCTTGTGTTGTGCATGTCATTTTGAGCTTAGCTCTTGAATTTCTCCTTTCACCCTTAATTAATAAAACTGCCTAATAGGTATGTCTCAGCAGAGTTTTTTTTTTTTTTTTTTTTTTTTTTTTTTACCTATAGTGCCATTCCAATTTACTACAAACTATGTAACACGACAGTAATATTTAAAATGTGTTTTGGGTTAAACTGGCAAACATATAGAAAATTACAACTCAGAAAACAGACTGATTCTCCTGGAAGTCTATTTTGTTGCCACATAGTGAAATTGTATTTTGACTATAAAATTTTATTTTGAACCCCACTGTATTTTTTTTTTTATGCAAGGCTATTCCCATCTTTAAGTTCTCATACCCAGTGAAGTGTGGATGCATTCGTTTGCATACAAGAAATTCAGTGGTAAGCCCATCAGCTCAACCTGAGTTTGTGGGGAACAAAGCAGAAAATCCACCTTCATGCTTGTCTGTTTGTAGGGCAAGAGATTTCGAATTTCATTAGTCTGCCCCCATAAAGGGAAGAATAAGGTAAGACTGAGGTATAGTGACTACCACCTGAGTATGGTGTGTGTGACAGGCTCTAAGTATTCAGCAGTTTTACTCTCTTCTTAAAAGGAGTTACTCTGCCTAAAAGCAGCAGTTCCAGCCACTGCTACCACTGCTTATCCTCACCTCGAGCAAAGAGAAGGATGGTTTCCAAAGCTGCATGGAGTTTCACTGCTATTTCTATCAACCTGTTGAGTTTAAAGGGACTTCAAAGAAGCAGAGTATTAAGCACTGTTAAAAGAGCTCAAGTGTGAGTGAGAATAAAGTTTGAATGCTTTTACCATTATGCACACAAAAATGCTTCTGAATTAATTTGTATAACAGACAGTAACTGAAGGACAGAGCTATAGATAAGCATTACAAAATTTCCTCTACCCTCATGTGAGAAGATGCTCTCTGGAGCAGTGGCTGTACTCATATCCTGCACACCTACTCTGGGAGCAGACTGAGCCAAGGGAATTTTTATGGAATGATTTCACTACATATGCATGTTGCAGGGAAAGCATTAAGAAAGGAGGTCCTGCTGAAAAGCATTGAATTTGCAAGGAACATTCTTCTGGAAAGGGTGGGCTTACGATAGCTTTAAAAGGTCAAAACTGCTGAATGTGCAGACTTTTCTTCTTTATCTTTCCTTGGACAACTGCATTTCAAGTGTTATTCCTGTTTACATATGTGGAGCACTGGAATGGCAGCAGAATTACACATGAGGCTTCCGACATGAAGGGACTTTCTGTATTTGTTCTGGACAAGAGAAAAGGAAGACTTGCTCATGTATTTTGGGTCTCTTCTAATGTTACTATCACTTTGCTATTGAATATTTGTTGTTAACTCCATTAAAATTAACAATGGTCTCTTTGACAAGAAAACCAGGTCAGCCACAGTATGGTGCATAGCATGCTTCAGATTGAGTCTGTGGGAAAAGAAAAAATATTTTGGAGTAGGACTTCCCTGCAATATTCAACACAACATATAGGATCATATATTCCCAACCTCAGTTAAGCTGTGAATTATATTAAAAGTCCCTTAATGGAGAAGAAAATTAAAATATGGTTGAAATTGGTGCCTTGCTAATGAAAAGGTAAAATTCATTTCTGCTTACCCCGGCTCACCAGTTTTGAGTACTAATTATCCTGTACACATAAAATAAGTACTGTTATGTAATGATGGTGCTTTTTAGTAGAATGATCTCACCTAGTAAACAAACTAAACATCAGAGGAGGGGAGAAGTGTGATTTTTTTCTCATTATAAATTAGTTCTGGTATAATGATTTATTTGTGTTAGTCATAAGTACAAGAAGTGTTTTCAGGATGATGACATAAATTCCTTTGAGACTGGTTTTTTGGACAGGTTGCAGATGTTTCATGAGAATTTTTAAAAAAAATGTTAGGCAAATGGGAGAGCAAGTCTCAGCCAGGCAGATAAGATTCAGTTTAAGAACAGGAATTTTATTTTCATTTCCTCTTTTTTTAATAAGTTATCAGTCTTCTGTTGTTCTAGCTTTCTTCCAAAAGCTATACTGGGACACCTTTCTGCTAAAAGCACCATGTTTTTGCCACATTCCAGGAGGAGTCAGATGTCTGATGGCAATTAAGTACCTGAAGTCAAATCCAGTTTTATGGGATTACCCGTAAGAGTGATGATGACCCTACTTGCTTTTCTGCTTCAAGACCACGTTCCTGTTTTGGTCTTGCCTTTAATTTCATCTTATGCCAGCATTCATAAATAGGAAGAAACAGATAACAAATTCATGTGGAGACTTCAGTTATGTTGCTAAATGTACAGGAAAAGGGGTTTCCACTGCTCTCATGATGATTTAGAAACATGCAAATAATCGAAACAAAAGATAAAAAAATCCCACACTTGCTAGGTATAAAATGCAGTCTGCTTTTCAAGAACAACTGTAAATTAATTTTGATCCTATGGAACTATTCCTGTTTTTTATAAATTCCTCTTATACTTCTGAATAATATTTTATTATTTCTCATGCTTTCTATTAAGCACTAATGGTAAGACATTTGGGTACGTAATCTAACCTTATCTACTTTGAGAATACAGGAAAATATCAATGGAAGTTCTGGTATGTGTAGCTATGTGTAGCTAAACATCTGTGAGGCTCCTCATTTCCACTCATGTCCCTTTAATGATTTCTGACCGGCAAAATAAATAACAACAAAAAAGTATAAGATGTACAGAATAGTAGATTTTAGTAATATTTTAAATTTGTTACCATTTTTGTAATAAAGGTAATTGCATGTATTTCTAGCACTAAGAAACTGTACTATAGTCATCTGTGTTTTTTTTTTTTTTTTTTGCTATGTCTTTTGTGGTACTAGATTTAATATTTTAATGAAACTGTCTTTGAAATATAAAAAAATAATCATAGTTTCTAATATTTTTAAAGAAACAATTTCTTTGAATACTCTTACTTATTAAAGATAAAATTTCCTGATGGTCTAATTCTGATTTCTTTCTTGCAACACCTCTTATAGTATATAAGCTTTCTGGCATTCAGCAAAAAAGTCATGTTTGCTCATTGCTGTGAACCCTCTGTCCTAAAGCAAAATTTCATCTACAGCACTGTCACTCTATGGAGAGATGTATAAGTTGGAGTGTGCCCAGCACCTGTTCCAGGCATTGCATGAACATATGGTGTTGTCTGTCCTTGTCACAAACAATCTTCTACTTCATATTGTAAACTGGCCCCTGGCAGAAAACTGAAATGGTGGGAATTAAATGGTTGGATGCACTGAAGACAAAGGAAGAACCAGAGTAAAGGATCTTAAAGTGGACAGAGAAGAGTTAAATCCCTGTGAGGATTTCCCCAGGTGGTAAATACTGAAACCTCATGTTTGAAATTACATCTTGCTGTGGTAGCTCCAAAGAAATGGAACCAGATGTGCTCATCATTATCCATCAGGCCACCATGGCAAGCTAATTTTGCCAAATAGCCCAAATATACACAAAGCCGTAATGACCTTTAATTCCTAACAGCTTCAGTAGATCTTATTAAAAGCAGTGGTGGGCTCTCAGGGATCAGAAACTACTGGTTTCAGCTTTCAAACAGGCTGTGTGAGGATGCTAACCCCAATGACATTACAATATAAGATGTCTTATGAGCAAAAGAAGTGTTACAAGTAGTACTAATTAAAACATAGAAGAAGAAGATGAACTCGTGAAAGAAGTAAGACGAGTATCTTGACAATCATTTTTGCTTCCTGCAGTCTGAGAAAAAAATAAATAAAAGAGATTGTCATTATTTCTGTTCTTAAACACATAGATCTGATGGACGAGAGAACAATATAGGAATTCAGATAGTAGGATAGTGGGAAAGGAATTAGGTTTTATGGTTACCCATAAAAGTTGCAATGGCAGTAAAGTGTAAGGGTACATGTTACAAGCATTTTTACTTAGGTTTGCTAAATCATTTCTACTTCTCATGGTAGTTGGAAAGATTGAGAAATGTGGACTATCTTTTTATTGGTCTTTGAAATCTCATCATAATACCTATCTTCAATACACAGATATTCTGTTGGACTACATTCTTTCCTCAGTGAGGTTATTGTTGCTTTCACATTAGCAAAATTCATTACTCCTAGTAAGTCAGAAACTATTTAAATTTTCTGTAATGAGAAAGTATGTCAATTTGAAATAATATAATTTTATTGCTTCATATATTTTATTGCTTCCAATAGCCTATTACACGATACTTAAGAAATTTCCCAAGTTAAATTCATTAGCAATATCTACGATTTGACCAACAAATTGAGATGTTTCATTTCTAACCTAATATCTCATTTTTTCCACTTTCACTGAGTGTCCATTTTTTAAATTGTTCTGCATATTCAGTGGAAGAAAAAACTCTTCAGAAAATTATAGCATAGATGTACACAGGTCAGCTTCAGTAAGGTTAACATGCCATGGAACATAACCATGCATATACTTCACTGCACTATGACATTTCTAAGGGGTACAGCTTTTGAAATTACATGAAGTGAACATATGCAATATTTTACTATGTCAGGTTGCAGGCCAAACCCTTAAAGCCTATAGATGATGCCCATAAGAAATTGAACAGGTTTTATCAAGTACTTTCAAAGGACAGACTCAAACTGAAAAGTGTCTTCTTAAAAAAAGTTATCTTAAAAGCTGCCATGGCTGGGATATAAGCCAAGGAATCTGTGTTTCTACAATACTTGTGCTGATGCCAGTGATAAATATTTGTGCAGTCATTTTCCCTTCTGCTTGAAGTATCTGAGTGCTTGCTTGAGGGTTCTAAAAGACTACAGATAGTTTAATCTTCCAGTGAACAAATGACTCAAAATCAAATTATAGAGGTTACTACTAGAGTATGAAAATTCAGAAAATAGATATCTGAACTCATAAATTAAAATGAAACATAGAATTCTCAAATGTGCAAGTTACTGTGTGAGATTTTATGGGATTTATAATGTAGAGGGTTAGAGCTACTGGTCATAGTATTCTTTTTGGCCTCAGAAAAGGAACTGCGGCTATTCCATATGATCTGAGACACACAAAAAAGATTAACTTACAGTCAACTAGTAAAGAGCTCTCAGGAAATTCTGGATTGACCCCAACATTAGATTTAAAGCCAAGGAAGAGTCTTATTAGAAAACCTTAAAATTCTGACTATGAGATTATTTTTGCCTAAGGATTCTTCCTATCTCATTCATATATTCATATGTGTGTGTGTGTGTGTGTGTGTGTGTGTATGTATGCTCTGTACGTATGAATATCTACTAGATTGAAAAAATCACATGGAAATATCATCTTCCTTTTCTTTGTTGATACAACTGTGAAAAAAACGACTCTAATTCTGGCTAAAAGATTGAATGTCAGGATTTTATCAATACTGTAAGCCTCATTAGGGTTCTAAAGTGTGTGGTGCACAGAAGAATATGGTCAGCACTTCTGTGTTAGAAGGTGGAGTTGTGGATATGTCCATTCAGCGAATTCTTGCACCAGAAAAACAAACAAATTCATCAACATAAAGGTCTGATTGCAATCCTGTTTGTCTTGGGTCTGCACAATGACAGATTTTTAGGCAGCACCTTCTCGTGTTAGGAAAAAGACAAGAGTCTTCTTCAGACACATTACATGAAATTCTTTCACTGTGTCATCAATTAAAAGCAGAAAGAAACAAAATCAGTGTTCTTGACTTCAGCAACTCGCCACAAAAATATTAACCAAGCTTTCTTAGCTTTTTGAAACCACCAAACTTTGTTTAGTCCGAACTGTCTTATAGAAAGATTAATCAAATTTATATCTCCCCCAAATTATTAAGCACTCTTAACAAACTAACTGATAGTAAAGTAAACCCTCTCTTAATCAGGTTGCTCAGTAAAGTTGCTTTCATCTGCATTGAAAAACGTTATGCTTTTTGCCTCTGTGCTTGAAGATTTAATTTACCATCTTTAAATGAATATGTTTGGGATGAAGAGAAGTAAGCATCATAAGAGCTAGTCTTTCAAGGTAAGCACAACACACAAGGAAGCTGTGTACCTCTGAGGGAAAAAGAGATGTCTTGACAAGTAGAAGATATGGAGAGAAAATGTAAGATTGAGGTCAGGCTTCTTTTGCACCAGCCTTCAGGGAACACTTCACAGTCATGTCTCTGTTCCTCAGCTCTGAATACTGACTGCAAGGATAGAAAAATGGCATTGCAAAGCACAAGGAGATGTTATACAAGAATCTTGAATGGAAGTGAACTGCTTACTTAGCCTTTCGAAATCATGCTTTCTTTTATGTATTTCACAGAACCTGGAAGGCTATCAGATTAATGAACAAAGTAAAAGCAAAAAAAGACCATCTTGTACATTCAGTGATATATAAACTATAAATGAGACAATACAAATTTCTGTTTTCCTCAATCTTATGGACCAGCATCAGTTTTAAACCGTGAGATTTTCTGCTGGCAGTGACTGGCAGTTACCCTCCAATCCCTTCTTGCTCATGGCTCATCAGGGCAGGCCAGTTGTTCCCTCAGCTCACACGGTAGATACTTTGCTACTGCAGGAAGGCTGCCAAAACAGAACTTCATCATCAAGTAGCTCTTGCAGAAACTCTGAAAGAATGCTGTGAAATTTGAACAGAATACTGATAGAGACTAAGAGCCTTTTTGAGCATCAGCAAAAAGCTCATCTAAAGCTGAACAGCTTTGTGTTGGTTCTGTCTTACCTCTCTGCCAAATGAAATTGTATTGGTACACAAGAGACACCTCAAAATGTGAAAGAAGAAGAGAAAAGCAAAATGCAGATTTCCTTTTTCCTTACGCCTTTTCAGCAATCAGTTTCTATTAGTTCAGATCCCTCAGAAAAATGTGCCAAACTCTCATCTCTATTTGTGAGAAACTGCAAAACATAAGCCACTCTAATTTCTAATACAGTATAATCGAAAAGCTAGTCATGGATGGGCTCTATTCTATTTTCACATAAGAGAACAGGAGAAATTAGACACATCTTAAGTCAAATCACAAGAGACATGGGTGTGAAGTAGGATGAAGTAAAAAATATTACCTTGTAACATCTTTGCACATCTGGTCACAACTTTCTAATATATTGTTTTGAAAATAATTTTTCAGATCTTATTACCCAGTTGTGCTAGTGTATTTTTTTCTGCTGCCCAACTAATTGACTAACTGATTCACTCTTATCAATTTCTCTTGTTCTTATTTTTTTTTTTGTTTTGTTTTGGTTTTTTTTGTTGTTGTTGTTGTTGTTTTTTGTTTTTTGTATGTTTAATTTACTACTTGGAAGTAGAATCTGCCTAAACATTTCTCTCCTATTATTTTTATTAGCTGCCTCTGTATAAGATTAACACAGATGTGCACCCTCAGACAAATACATCCATAACTCCAAAAATAAACTATACTGCTAATTGACCTTCTAACAATCTGGAAATACTGATATCAATGAGAAAAATCCAGTACAGGGAGATACTTCCTGCACTGGGATAATTTGGCCCATTTTTTGTTTTCCCATATTCCTGCAAGCTGGTGAACGTGGCAGTGTAGGAGGGAGTTCAGTGGCTTGATAAATTCTCTGTCTATGCTGGTCTGAGTAGCTGCTGCATTTTTTTGGGGTACATAATACATACTTATATGGATTCTGATTTTACCTCCTCCTACTGAGCACTGACAGTGATTGTTTAGTAGATTATAATCTCTTTAAAACAGGATTTTCTTGATCTCAAGATCAAGATCTTGATCTCACAATGCTGCAACATTTAGTGAATAAGGGTATTGATCAGCTAGGCAATCAATGTATTGTGATCTTTCTCTCTTTTTCACCTCCTTAAAAATTTTAAGTGCATGGCTACATAAAATGCAAATGCAAGTTCAGTCAGTTTTTGAATATTCACTTCAACCTCTTAATAGGATGTACATTGCAAATAAAGCTATTCTGCCAGCACTAGTTCTATTTTCAGTGATAAAAAGTTGAAGGAACTAGTCTTTGGGAATGTTTTAAATTCTTATAAAAGCAATTCTATAATATGGAGAGAATAATAATTTGTATAATTATGAAATATAAAGCAGTTGTTACCACAGAGATACTCTACAGCTTCTTGGATATGTTGGGTTTTTTCCTGGTTTGTTTGTTGTTTTTTCTTACTCTGTTTGTTGCCAAAGAATTGTTCAGTGAGTTCCTAATGTGTAGCACAATATAAGTAGGCTCCCTCCTGTGTCTGCTCCAATAGTGGCATTCCCTCAGAGTAATAAATATTCTCTATATGACAATTAGGTTTAGGCATGATTGTAAATGCAAAGTTCACAAGGTTGCCATTAATATTATCTTACATCCTCATTTCCTGTTGTCTTTATAGCATAACATGTTTACTTTTAAATTAGAACATAATTAGCAAATCATATAACTCATTTTTACTGAAAATAGCAGCTTGGAGAAATGCTTCTTATCATCTAGGGCTGACCTTCCCACAGACTGCATATCCTCGAACAGAGTATTGTAATAAGAGAAATCAGTTCTTTTGGATCTGGGCCAAAGACTAATTTCATTTCTCTGGCTGCCCCCCTCCTCTCCAGCTCTTCTCCCCTCTCTCCCCAGTAACACTCACATATGTGAGCTGGAGTTAAGAAGTTGCAGTTGGTAAACAAAACAAAGACAAAACTGCTAAGAAGTTAATGAAAACATCAGTAAGTCATAGCATCTGGATCTCATCATCCACCTCTGACGTAAGGAAGATATCCAGATGTTAGTAGAACTGTAGCAGTTGAAATATTTTGTGAGCAAGACTCCTTCCAAGCAGACGCAAAGCAGTTCAGCACTTTCAGCAGTTTTTAGGAATGTTGCAAATATATAGTGGTCTTTTAGATGTGCAAAATGTGCTCAGTGCCGAAAGAATATACAGGAGCTGGGTCTGGGAATTGTGAGCCTCTGCTTTTGGTAAGTGCACATGAATGTTCAAAGAGCTGGAGAAGATGAGGCCTCCTTGCTGTCTGTCATTAGCATAGACTTCTAGCAGAGACACAGTACTGCTTATCTTGTGGTATCCAGTGTTTAAGACTAGAGTTTAACAATATCCACAAATGATGAATTACAAAACTGGGCCTGGAGAGAGCAGACCATAATTTTCATCTTTCTCACTCATTTTTAATCCCCATTTGACAACATGCACTGCATGCAAGCCTTGTATGCTGAAAAGTAAAAATGATGAGGCTGGTTTCCTAACAGGTGGTTGCCAGGTGTATTGCATTTTTCCTTCCACTCCTGTCCAAGCTGCCTGATGGAACAGTGATATTTTTCTCATTTGGGTGCTCATTCTCCATGTGCAGTGTGACAGCGTTGCTCAGTTCCTCTTGGACATGATTTGTGGACAGCTCTGGGTGTGCTCCCTTTCTCCTTTAACAATGCTAATAAAGAATCAGTTTGGAGTCCTCAAGGAAATAGTGAAGTTATTTCTAAAAATTCCTAATTGCTGAAGTATCCGGGGACTGCATCCTTCTGCACATCCCTAAAATCTCAGGTAGGACAAGACATGGGCCTGCTGGTTGATTGCTGCAGTCTTGGAATTGGCTACAATGACTGCAAAAAAAACCAGAGCACTGAAAAAAGGGTGTATTTCCATAATCCTCTCCAGCTGCTGTCATTTGAATGGACGAGGATTTTGTAGCAGCCACTTCTACAATATGCTTAGTATACTGTGTTCTTCTTACTGTAAACTTGGACTAAACAGTGCCATTGTTGTTGTCTGATTACAGAAATGATGGTAGAGCTCCATGAGATAAATGTTTAAAATTTCACTAATAGAGGAAAATGGAATGTTATTTTTAAATGTATAAATGCATAAAACATGTCATATATAAAACTTTCCAATTGTCCAGTCTCCCAACAGTGCAATTTAGCTCTGTTGTATGAAAACATCTATTACAAATAGACAAGGTGACAGAGTATGCACATGTTCTCTTCCCTTTGAGAGCTCCAACCTCTTTTGGTATTGGACTTCAAATTGGAAGCAGGAGAGGGCTGGAAACAGTAGCTGGAAATAAACCCAGTTTCACATTACAACCTTTCTGGCACTTCTCTACATTTTCATATAGGGAAGAAGAAATTAAGAAACAGAATATGGAATAATGATGCACTTAATTCCCAATGCCATTTTGAGTGAGTATTTTGACTGAAGGACTGCCTTAAATGAGTTACAGTAATTCCATGATAAAAACACCAATGCTAAAAAAGGCATACAATACTCTAGATATCTTACTGGAATTTAGTGTGGCAATATTTTCAAATATTAGACAAGCATGTGCTATTTATGAAATGTATTATTTCTGGTTGCATTTGATATCTGTAATTTGAAAGATGTGAAGAATAATAAACCACAGGAATGAAATGGATATTTTCTCAAAAAACATGCTTATGCTATAAGCCTGTTTAGTAATTACACACACAACAGCAAAGCTTATGAGCACTCTCAAAGGGAGGAAACTGTATACGATGATGATATTTAACCATTCAACCAAAATTAATTATTCATATGTTTTGCACTGGATGTGCTGCACTTGCTTTAATATAGATACAGCTCCTTTAGTTATCAGACAAATGTTATTTATTGTTTTCTTATTTAGTATTTCCATATATAGCCTATTTACAAATATGTATCAAATCAATAGCTGATCATGCTCTACATCATGGTAGGTGGCTATGTTTAGTATTTATATAATAGTAAGTGCCTGAGTAAAGCACCAAACCTGTTGGAGATTGTCTCCAGATTGGGGGTCAGTAATTTCCTAAAAATGCTGATAGAGACAAACAGTGATATATCTGAAGCTATATATCAAGTGGTCTTGGGTTCTGTAACATATCCATTTTCTAAGACCTTATTTCACCTACACACACTGTAAATCTTTCTCCAATCTCAGAACAAAGCAAACACTTCACGAAGTAATTTCTCTTCTGCATGAACATAAATTCTGGGGACAGTTGAAATGTGGTGCAAAATTCTTCAGCTTAACTTGGGGCTTAAAAAAATTTCAAAAATTCATTTCTTTCCTTTCTTTACTTGCTATAGACAGCTACAGACATGCTTTGAAGTATAAGCAGTATCTTGGAAATATTTAAGAATTATTAGATATATATACTCACAGACTTCACAATCTGTACATGGATATGCTTTAAGGCACCAGGGATGAGAAGAAAATATAAGAGAAAACAGCAATTATAAGTCCTGAAAATACAGGGATGTTGATAATGAGAACAAATTAGGCATCAACAAGAACAGAAAGTACGTAGCAGATGCACACAGTGTTCCTTGACATGTCCTGCAAACTGATAATGGCCAGTAGAAAGAAAAACTTAAATAATGCTATAATTCTAGCTAATCATCATAAATTAAAGAATAAAAGGCTACCCAAAGGGTCCTGCAGAAAAACTTTTCATTAGGAGACTCAAAAATAACTCAGCCTGTACTAAAACCATGAAAACTAGATGAAAGTTGACTGATAGTCTTCTAAAAGTAATCTAAATGGAAATTAATTGTTTGATGGGATTACTTTTTCGCCAACCTCAGAGTTCCCTCTCTGGCTATATCTTTAGCAACAACTTACAATGACATATAGAATCTTTCTGGATGATTCAAAGTAGTAGCAAAGTAGGCATAATAAGAATTGGTCTTTAACAGATCTTGGAAATTGACTAATTTTCTTTTTTTGGCAATGAACAGAAAACAAAACCAAGAAAAACAATAGTGGCAAAAGTCCACTTAAGTAAGCTAAAAGGTAAAATTTAAATTTGTTCCTGGGGTAAATACAATATTGAGAAATTTTGGTGAACTTTAAATTAGAAAAAAAAGACAATTTAATATGAGAAATGGTAAGTAGGTAAATAAAGAATATAATTTCAACTAGAATAGCTGAAAGGTTATTTTAGAAAAAAACTTTTTACTTCAGACTTTCAATGACTAAGCTACTGCAGCAAAACTGTCAGTAATTCACCAGCCTCAGACTACCTCCACATTCCTTATTTTTTGTCTATAGTACCAGAATTTCAGAAGACAATGTAACTTTTGCACCATAAAAAATCCCCCTTAATTTAAAAGTGAGCCACATTAGTAGTCAGTTGTACTCAATGTCTGATCATGCATTCCAAAAAATGCTGGTGAAAATGAAAAAGCCAGGATCTTCAGTCATGTTGGATGGCGCACACAACGGCTCTTAGTACAGTGCAGATAAATGCTACACTGGGTGATGTAAATTCAGACAACAGTGAAGGCACTAGGAGAAATCTGTCTAAAATGTTTTGAGGGTGTGTGCATTTTGAGAGCTGAGAATGATGCTTCCTGTTCTGTGAAAGCTCATTCTGTGCTGCTGCCCTTCTTGTGCTTGAAGTCCTGGTCTCTTTGGGAGGTCTGTCCAACTGAAGAAGCCAGAATGCTCTTCTCTTCCCAGCTGAGGATGTGGTTTGACATTAGCAAGGGTAAATAACTGGGAACTCCAAAGGAAATACATCTATTTCTTGTGAATGCAGTAACAGGAAAAGTTACAATTTTCATATTGCCTATTTAGAGTCTCTGTTAACTTAAGTCTTCTCTCCTTAATCCGTGTTTTTTGCTCTTCACTCTATTACCTGTTACCCCAAATTTTTTCTCACCTCTAGTGGGCATTTTAGATGTCCTAGAAATTGAAAATATTTAATGATTTACCTAGTGAATAATTTTCCACATTTTAGGTCACCGGATATGACTATATGCATGTGTCTAGACGTTCTTTTTCTAACTAAATCAAAAACGAGAAAAAAAGACAGAGTGGAAAACCATGACCTGTGCTGCCATGATGTGACTATGATAAGCTGCAGCTCACTGTTCCTCAGGATAGGTATTTTATAAATAGATACCATATTTATATGCTATACCAAATTTATACAACAGTTACAATATACCATTATGTGGTATGATAATAAACCATATTTATATGAGTATGCTCCACCCCAGCTGGCTGAACCACAGGCTGTTCTGCCATGTGATAAGATGGGACAGGCAGTAACTCAGGCCTGGTGTTCGAGTTTGAAAGCAACATGAGGATGCTGCTCTACAGTGCCCAGTACAGGAGAGCACACAGAGGTGACCTGACAGGGCAGTCCACATTCATTTGCGTTCCTTTATTGCATGCACTCAAAGTTTTTAAGCTATTGTCATTTAATTCCATACAATTTTAGCAGCATGTCAAATATTTTTGATACCTTTTCTACAGGACTATTGCTCCTTTTCTTTTGTGTCAGTAAGGCTACAGGATCATAGAATCCTAGAATGATAGAGTGGTTTAGGTTGGAAGGGACCATAAAGATCTAGTTCCAAACCCCTGCTATGGGCAGGGACACCTTCCACTAGACCAGGCTGCTCAAAGCCCCATCCAGCCCTGTCTCAAACACCTCCAGGGGCAGGGAATCCACAGCAATCTCTGGGCAACCTGTGCCAGTCCCTCACTACCCTTATAGTACAGAATTTCTTGCTAACATCTTTGTCTTTCAGCTTAAGTCCATTATTACCCCTTGTCCTTTCCCTACATACCCTTGTGAAAAGTTCCTCTCTAGATTTCTTGTAAGTCACTTTTAGATACCAGAAAGCCTTCCCAAAGTCTTCTCTTCTCCAGCCATTCTTATCTAATGGAAAAAACGTTTTCCATGATATATTTCTGACTTCGGAAATAGATAGTACTCCCTGTTTGATGCTTATATCAAATTACATTTCATGAAGTGCTATTTCTGTGTGCAGGCAAGAAAGATTTTTTGAAGGCAAAACATTTACTTTGTCTTGACTATGCCATGAAGAATGCATATTTCAGATTTTCTTCTTTCTTTTGCAGATAATGTTTTTTTAAAGGCGTGTCCTGATAACACAAATTGCTGATCTAAGAGGATTTCTTCTTTCAGTGTCATGACCCTTCTTGACCATTTTCAGGTAGTCAGCAATTTAAACTGCTGATATCCCAGAGAACAAACAGAACAGCAACATAACTTGCTGTTTTGTTTGTCTTCCTGAATCTCTGTTAATCATGAATATTTTCTGGAATACGCCCTGATATCTACTCCAGCTACATACTGTACTTCATTTTGGGGGTTTAGCCTGACGATTTTTAGATTTTCTGACTGACAGCAGCCCAAATATACTAGGGGACTGACAAGTCTACATCGCTAGCACAGCCTGGAAAATAGAACTGTCACTGTTTTTAAGGGTCCTCTAACATCTAAGCCTTGTATTGATAAAAACTGTGATGGCTCATAACCAGCTGCCAAGTAGAACGAAAACATGCCGACCCTTATCAGTGCAGCTAAAGGGGCTAAAGGGTTCACGTTCACTCCCCGTTTCTAGGAATGTGACAGAGTCTCCAGAAATATAATTAGCAGTTGTTTAGCCTCCAAATATTTGATAATCATATGCAAGGTTAAATATACATTTATCAAGTTCTCTTTGTATCCTGATAAAATCTGCATACTTTCATATGTAGGTCACATTCTGAAGGTATAAATTACATATCATTATATGCTTTCCTATGTCAGCTGATGAGAGGGAAACAATTTTATAGAAGACAGTTGGTAGCAGTTGTTATATGTGGACACAGGCCAGAGGTACTTGGAGTCTGTTGCTGCAAATGCCATTCTGAACTTAATGATAAATTAAAAAGCTTACTTCAAAGCATTCACATAAACATCTCCAGCAGGTAGAATGGCAATGAATGTCAGGGTAAACAAATGTCCAGCTGACCAGGCAACACGCAGATTAAATAAAGGCTGACTTGGCCTCACTGGCTTCCCTTTTATAGATTTGTGTAACATCCATGCCTTTTCACTCAGAATTTATTTCTTCTCAGTTCTTCTTCCAGTGGAGTTTCAGCAATGTCCTGAACATCAGGACCTGTGTTGTGATTGCTCCTCCATGCCCTGTAGTGGTTAAGGCTACCAAAGAATCACAGTTTTATAACACACTACTGAGAGAGGAAGTGGACTGTCTGCCCAGTTCTGTTTGCTGTGAGGAGAGGTTATTGTCTAGCGCTTTTATGACACTGCCATATTTGTAACCACCTAGAGAGCACAAAAGTAAATATGATGCCCCCATCTCCTGTGACCATGAACTTTTACTGTAAAGAGTGTACAGCTGTTTCTCTGCCTAGGAAACTCACTTTCCCATGACACCTATGGGAATAGGCACAGAATTAATCCAGTCACTTATACAAGGGGGCAGAACAAGGTTTTTATGAGTAGGTCGATTCTGAGCAGATTTTTGCCCATGTGTTTCTTTATAGGCAATGGCCACTCACCACCTGATTACCCAATGTAATCAGTTTTGGAACCAGTACTCAACCAAATGCCTGTTATGCACTTAGCTACTTTTATTTCTCCAAAACGTAAACGCAGGAGAGTGATTTAAAAGTTCAGTTTACATTAGTAAGTCAAAAAGTCTGCCTCTTGGTCATCTCATCCTTGATCTTATCATTATTCACATTTCTCCTCCCTCCTTCCCTCCCTCTGGAATAAACCACCTCCACTGTAAGTATACAAACAAACCAAAATGATCCCTCTGGCAGTCACACCCACTGTGCATTTCTGCTGCCTTTCTTGAAACCTTTGCATGCTGCAAAATAAAAGTAACAACCCCATCAGGGTGAATGAGAAGCATCCATCTAACAGACAATAATAGAAGAGTAAAATAAAGTGAGTTAAATTATATTTTCTAGCCCCCTATTAAGGTCTGCCCTGAGTTTTTGAATATTTGCAAGTCAAAATAAAAATGTGGACTGAAACTATATAGATGGCTGGTAACTTATGTCTCAGAAGCCTAGCTCTGGCATACCTGACACTCACTTGGAGCTCACAGCACTGAAATCCTTGCCAGAGGAAATACCAGTAATTGCTCAGTGCACAGCCCAGATATTCCAACTGACACTCCTTGGCTACAAAACGCTCCGTAACGCAACTCACTGAAGCACATCACAGCAGTAAAGCACTGACCTAACAGCAAAATAAAATGCTTCAGCACACTTTAGTCTGAGGAGTTTGTGCCATTATACCGGACCAAAATTCACTGCTGTTTTTGTTTTAACCAAAATTTGTCTCATCTAGTTAGAGGAGCACATACAGTTCCACCCTAGGCACAGCACAGATGTAACATGACACACAAACAAAAGGCTGGAGAAATACTCAGAGGCTACATCGATACATATGCAAATGATACCACTAATTACTTTTATAGATTTTGATCCCTTGTGAATTTAAAAATATCTTTATGTAATGTCCTTCTCACCTGCCAGTCGTCTGTCTCTCGTGTTTTTCCAGATAACATCCAAGGCTCTAGCAGTGGAGTCTCTGATATGATCACTAAATGATCTCCTCAGAGGGGCTTTCACCGGGTGATGCATAATGCAGATCGATCACACATCCAGGTCAAACGGCTGTAGCTTAGCCCCAGGAAAAAGGGCATTCTCTGCCCGGGGATCTGTTTGGATTTCTCTTTGCCAGGCAGGCAGGTTGTTACTTTATATAATTTGTCATCAGCGTTGTGGAGCTTTTCCTTGAAGAGTCAGGCATTGCAGTTCTCACTGCGGATGCAGGAAAGCTCAGACTGCAGCCAGCCTACTGGAAAGCTGCCAAAATCTTACATCTGGAACAGTTTACAAATGAGCTAACGATACAGTCATTTAGATTTGGGGCTTTATTTGTGGATATCTATAGGATTCTAGCTTCCTGTTTAATCAAATAACTTACCAGGCACATACTTGCATGTTCATTTATTAGGATAATATTTCCTTGCTTAGCTGATATTTCAGGTAATCTTTCATGTTTGGACATGGAAAAGGTAAGAAATAGAAGAGAGATAAAGTAATTTTAAATATCTAGAGATCAGGTACTTTATTTTGCTACCAAATTCTTTTTTGCATTTTACCCTAGTTAAGGCAGAGAATAGGGCCCAATTCTGAGTTCCCTATATTTAGTACTTCATGACAATGCACTAATGAAAGGATGGAAATAAAAAAATGAAAGGAAAAGGGGAGAGAATGAAAAAGGAGAGGGAACTAAGCCTCTACGTCTTTGCTGAGTGGAAGGATAAGTTCCCATATGAAAAATACTTACAAATGTAACTGAGATTAATAGTCACAGTAAATGAAGCCATTTGACCTTGCTTATTTTGACCTTTTAAATTGATTACTGTGTCCTGTGGCTTCCCTGAGGGAGAAAGGGAGGAATAAAAGAGTGCCTGAGACTCTTTTTCCCTTTTTAATATTATGTGGTGATGTGTGAAGAGATGAGAGATGCCAGTTTAAAAACCTAATCCCCTCCATTATATGGGAAGCAAAAACTGTCAAATAAAGTTGTCTTCATTCTACAGGTAGTCTTTAATTTTTTTGCAGCAACTATAGCTGTTAATATTAGGTACCATTATTTTCTTTAGAAGTATTATCATTAAAATTGATTGATTAACTTGTCATAAGGTTGGCATACAGAGACCAAATTACAGAATTATGAATTTTAACCCTTAACAAAGGGATTTTCACTCCTTTTGAATTTCTTCCTAGAACAGGATAGTTTTTATTTTCATAACATTAGATAATTTATTTCACACTTTCTTACTGGTTGTAATTTTTTTCTGGTGTCTTCTCAGTTTCCTTCATTTTAACTAGTCCTCATTTCCTTTAAGGCAAATCATTCTGACAATGAAAAGAAATTTATGGGATTTGCAGTAGTGTAACTGAGGAAATAACTGGCTCACCATCTATTTAATGCAGATCATAATTTCTTCCCATCTAGGTCTTAGTCTTTATCTTTATAAAGCATCTGCAAACATTAATGTCCTGTGTATGTCTTTGGACAAAACAGCAGAGAGTGATCTCTATATTTCTTTCCTCATTACATCCCTCCTTCTTTCTGAGGCCAGATGGAGAAAGAAGCAGCCAGCTCTCTAGAGAAATTCAGTATGATAATACACTCTTGCATGGTTGTGGTGTCTTTTTGTTTGTTGTTGGGTTTTTTTGTTGTTTGTTTGTTTTGGTGTTTTGTTTTTTTCTTAATTATTACTCTTGCAAAAATGCTTGCACGGGCAGATACTCACATAGGCTTACACAGGCAAATTCTGACATAATGACCAGAGCACAAAGTATCTGTTTTGAAACATGTATAGCCTGTTCAGATGAGATCTGCTGTTGTTGCTGTATTAGTGAACAGCTCAGAAGAGCATTTTTCATTTTTAAATGAAGATGCAGTAAACGATAACTTAATCAAGACCTGAACTTCTCTATTTTAGAAGGCAGCAAGGGTGAAGATCGTCTCAACAGGGTTTCAACTACTGCTGGCCGTGTCTATGTTGTCAACAACATAGTCCAGAAAGAATGGATTTATACAGCAAAATAAATGGTGCCAAAGTTTTGACACATCTCAAGGTACAGTTACTTTGAACGATGTCTACCTGCATCTTGTGAACTGAATGAATCCTTGGGGTTTCATGAATGGGTTGGAGATCACTGGCACACTACCAGGGTGCATCTTCTGGCTTAGTTTAATTTGAAAATCATCCAATTCACATGCTCCAAGACTGCTTGGAGATATGAGCCAAAGAGTGGTGTTGATTCTTTGAGAGTTACTGAGGGTTATATTACACATTTTGACATAAATATATTTAAAATATTTAAAACAGTTCTTACAACCAGTTAAACAAAATTATCTGGAAAATGGCAAAGGGCAAAGGAAGAATAAACTGTAATGAAGCAGAGAAATACTGCTAAAAGTGTTTGTGTGATGCTACAACACAAATAAACAGGTAATCTAAGTAAGATTGTGTAAAGAATTAAATTTCAGAAAAATTTTAATGGGCCATAGGTAAATAATTAGACATAGATAGGCAAGAAATATGGATAGAAAATAAAGGACATTAATTTTACAAAAGTGTAGGCAGAGATATAATGGGGAATACAGTTAAAAGCAAATACATATGATCAGCAAAGGAAATCTGAGAGGCATGACATCCAATACAGTCACAAAATGAGATAAGAATTGGTGATGCAATATGAAAGCACATGATTTTGAAGGATTTTAAAAATTATGTTAAAAGATGGTATCAGGGCAGAGCTGTGCTGCAATCTCCATTCTTGCATTAGTTAAAAAACGCCCCTTGTGGAACAATACACTCAGTTTTGGTCTGCACCTCTCAGTACCCACGTGATGCTGAAAAGGCATCCACCAGCCCAGTGCACGGGCAGCTGGTGCAGCAGGGCCAGGGTGACAGTGACAAGGAGTTCTGTGCTGGAAAGCACCCATGTGTTCAGGGGAAAGCTGCTGAGCTGCCACCACCGCTGTGCCATTATTCTCTTGTTGAGAGCCCTACTCTGAATCTCAGGCAAACTCCTCCCACATTCCCAGGCGCTGCTGCCCAAATGAGGTGGAGATATTTTCCATTCCAGCTCAGGCTTGATCCCGGTCCCCTTGAAGGTGTAGCTGTTTTCACAGAGACATCACAGGCAATCTGCAGTTTGTTTATGTGGAAGAACATCCTCCGTTTCTCTGGCAAACTCATGCTTGCAGTCTGAACTGGGAGAGGGGGCTATGGTACCAAGTACACATGGTACAGACCTCACCAGGTGAATCTTTGATATTGATCAACATGAGTGTACTAGATTAATTTATTCTCAAACCAAATAGCTAAACTGGAGCACTGTGAATGACATTAATGGTAAAAGACTATAATGTTGAGATTTATGGTTTGGCAAAGAATATATTTTTAAATAAAATTGCAAAGTGTTTTGCTGCTCTATTTGACAATGTACAGGAAAATCTCCTGAACACAAATACCCTTTCTGTAACTGGGAAAATGCACCCTACAAATCAATTAGTATACAGACATTACAGCAAAATACATGTAAAAATAAGCAAAGTCCTAAACTACCAACCATCCTCTAGATAAAATTTATGATGCAGCTCTATCTTTTGGCTTCACTGTGTCTGGAAACTTAGGAATGACCACTATCAGACACAGGTTTTTGTATTTGAATAATATTGGTGTTGATCACAGTCATAGTGCAGTCAACACTCCAGCTATCTTCCAGAATAATCTCATTCAGTGTTTTCTGTTTAATGGCTGAGATGAAGAAAACCCCTAAAAAGTAAATTCTTAAAAACGGGACGGGCAACAAAGATGCGTGCTGAATCAAAAATAATATGAGCGGAATCTGGAGGAGAGGGCTCTGTTGCTGACAAGAGGGAATTGCAGCAGCTGGTGTTAGGGGAGTGAGGTGACAGAAACCCTCAGGAGAGAGACAGCTGCCCACCCCATGCATGAGGAACAGCATGCATGCCCAGGAAGAGTCTTGTGTAATTCCAGAAACAAATATTTAGAGGGACCAGACCCTACTTTCCCTGCCCTGCCAGCCCTCCCACCAGTTCAGAGCAGCTCCACCCTGAGTCTTCCAGGGCAGTGTGTTTCCTGTCCCCCAGGTGCCTTGGGACTGCAACCACTGACTTCTCCCACTTCTTGTTTTGGAAATATTTTTAGAAACCTCTTGTTAGCATAAGCAAAACTGTGCCTCTCCAGTCTTTCTTTCAAGGCTGAATCTACTTGTAAAGTGCTGTTCATCAGTCTTAAACACATAATTCTCAAACCAGCCAAGGGCAGGAGGCAGAGGCTAATTCCCTATAACCTTACCCTTGCTCAGCACTTCCAGCTGAAGGACCTACACTTGCCAAACATATCTGTTTTCTGTCCTTTAATGTTCCATCCATACCCTGGTCTGCAAAGATAATACCAAAGAGCCTTTTTGTTCTTTAAGACAAAGATTAGACAGAATGTATTGGGTACTAGGATGGACAGGAACAGTGATATCATTTTTAGTCCTGGCTATTAAGTCCAGCTCTCAGGAAATAAACAGTTGTGCAAGCCTCATGCTCTTCAAACTTGCTCTAAAACACAGACTTCCCCTCTGACTCTTTGTGAATGTGCAAATTCTTATGTATATCTCTAGCTCTTCTGGGTGATTCTGGCCCCTTGGGTCTGGAAGGATGTATATATCCATAATATGCACAGGCAGTCAGAAATACATAATTTTTTAAACATGATGCCAGTTTGAGCTTTGCTGTGACTTCTCTACAGACTGCAACAAATGGTGTGGCAAATCCAGAGCAGTTTTGCTGAGTGGTTTATGCAGTCTGCCTGACCTGATGCATGCAAACATATTTCCCTTCGTTAGAGAAGCAAAAAAAAACAAAAACCCCCAATGCCATGGTTCTCCAAAAATACCACAAAACAAATGTTAATTCAGAATCAGAATTTTATATCTAATTTATAAAGGCTGCTGGGCACATGGCATGTGCCATTGTTTCATGTCTCAGGAGATGTCTCCAAATGCTATCTAGGAGATCAGACTGGGAAAGAAGCACTTTGAATTTTGAATGTGCTGCTTTCCAAAAGAAAATCTGGTATTGCAATATCTGCAGTATCTGAGCAACCTGATATATATCAGGTTAAGAAGCAGCCACCAATCAGAGAAGACTGGAAAGATTTAGAGAAATTCGTATGGAAATACAGGGAAATAAAATGTATTCTGTTAAAACATAAAAGTTTCAATAGAAGCTTGACAAATCTCAACAAAATTCTTGATATGACAAAGCACATGTTCATTCCTTTGGATTTGTTTTTTAAAAATCTGTCTGTTTTTCAATTAGATAAAGTAAAAATATCCATAAGTTTCATTTAGCACATAGGTGTCCTTTTGTAACTGTGAAAATTTCTGGGCAATTTATCAGTCCATGGACTCAACCCTATGTGTCCCACCATATTTTGCATTCAGAAGAGTGCCCATTTGACTCATGTCAACACCCTGGTGTTAACCTTTGAACAGCCTAGGGGCTAAATGGGTGCAGTCTGGAGAAGAGATAGTAGACATGAGAGAGTAGACTAACAGAGAAAGTCTCCTGAGTCTCCTCCACAATGTCAAGAGTGCACTGCCAGGCATCTCTGCATTCTCCCTCCCCGTGGTAGGAGAGGTGTGGAGAAGCCCCAAGGACAATCCCTTTCTCTCCAGGTGATCATAATTGCCTCTGTACACACTGCTTTTGCAAGATGTACATGCTTTTTACCCTCATGCCATGGTACAGACCTGTATTTTTGAACAACAAAGGTGTATAATTTTAAGAAAGGAAATGTGCAAAATCCACACACCCCTGCAGCAGCACCTGATGCAATCTACAGCTGTTCTTGCTTTCATGAACTTTTTAATGTCTAAACCTTGAAGCCTTCTTCTGGTGGAGCACTGAGAAGCTCTTGTCAGAATATGTACCTTAATTAGCCTTTGTTGTGAGTTAAATACATACTAATGGGATTATATAAACTGAGTAGTGTAGCCTTCTAATATACATCCATGATTCTCAAATTAAACATGATCTCAAATAAATATTAACAATCTTCATGGTGTGATTATGGCCCTGCTTTGTAAACAGCCCCACAGCTTAATTAGAGTCCTGTGCACTTCAAAGTGTGAGCTTATCTGGCTGTTTCTGGACTGCTGTCTCACTATCATTGTATGCTCCAAGAATAATAAATAAACCAACATAGGAACGCAGAAAGCATTCCTAATCACAGCCATAAATACAAAATAATAATTAACTGAATAACATGAAAGAAAATGTGCTTCCAGTTTCATTTTCACATCATTCCATTTTAACCGGTTTTTAATGTAACTGGTTATAAAATATTCCTACTTTTTTAAAAAAACCCAAACCCACAAGTTCTGTCCCTGCAGCCCAAATGTTTTCTGAAATACTGCATATTGAAGAAAAAAAAAAAAAAGAGACATTAGTGCTGGTGCCAGATTAAAATTCAAATGAGAAAGGAAGTGTTAAAGCTTCATTCTGTTTAGCCATATGTGAGGCACCTGCTTAGAAAAGTTTATGAGAGTATGAATCTACGAGAGTGTCCAAACACTTCAGTGTCCAAACACTTCCAAATATCTAAACTTGAGCAACAAAACGTTCTTGGTTACAAAATAGTTGATGGTAACAAGCTGTGAACTTAGTTTTTAGCATTAGCCATGTGTTTCATGTGCTTCACCACAGCAAAAGAGTATTAAACAGCTTTGTTTCTCCTTCCTTCAGTGACCTGACAGGCAAATTGCCCGTACATAGCTTTTTGCTAGCTGAGTGATATGTTACAACTTCACTGCTTCCATCACTAGAATTAGGGCAGGAAGAATAAAATTTCGTAGAATAAAAGGCATATCAGAAGGCACTTCTTTCTTTCCAGTGGAAATGCAAATTAGGCTGTATGTGAAATTGCAGTAATAGAAAAGTGCAGAATCCACAAAAAAATCCCCCAACCTCAAAGCAAAACAGCCCAACACTTCCAAAAAAACCCCAACTCACTATTGTTACTCTCTACTCAAAATCTTCTCTACAATCTTCTTTCATAATTGGAAAGTTTCCTTCCCTCTCTTCTCTTTTTTTTCCTCTTTTCCACTCTCTCTGTCCCTCCTGGTCATACTAGGATGGTGTTTACCCCATCATACTAAGATAGTAAATTCCTTCAATTACAGGTCTTCCTCTTCAGACAAAATGGCACACTAAGATATCAAAGAAATAAAGCTTTTGAGCTTGTCTGCAGTGACCAACATGAACCGTGATTGTGACTAGAGCAGATTTGATTAAATGAGTTCTATATAACCTAATGGTGGCAGGCTGGTGTCTGTGTACAGAGCAGGGAGCAGGATGAGAGAGTGAGGAATGCTATGTGAGCTGGACTCATTGAAATCAGAGGGTGAGCAGGGAGATAATTCAGAGTACAGAGATCATTCTGAACAGAGAGATCAAAGAGCGGCAAGAAATTTTAAATCAAAGAGAATGTCCCAGTGCTTGCAGGGAAAAATGGAAAATGCTTATTCCTGAGAAGATTTAGTGAGATTTAGGACTCTCATGTAAGTCAACTTCAATTATCATTGCCTGTGTAATGTGTGTTTTATTAAGTGATGCAAAGAGGCAGAGTTGTCTTCCTGCCTTCTCATCCCTGCTGCTGCCACGGCAGCACTGTGAAACACAATCTCTGCAGAAGTTTGTTACTGTGAAGACAAGTAGGATGTAATAACCATCCCTGGATTGCTGGTTTGTGGCCTCATTGGTAGAGAAAACAGCAGAAAAAACAGAATTTTCATAGGGAGCAATGACATAGAAAGTAAGATCCAAACTTTTGAATAGGTATTGGACCAAACCTTCAGTAGATTTCACTAATAAAGGCACTGATGGAAAGTTTGTTAATGGTAACTTCTCCTTGTGGCATTTTTGTGCAAATGTCCATTTACACAGTTAAATTGGGGATTTATTTTTAAAGTTGCTTAACTTCCTCAGACTCTGGGTTTCTGTTTGAGATATGTCCCAAGATTTAACACTTTGTCCTGGAGTTGTTTATGACATGACTTTGAGGTTCTTTATTTGTGTATTCATATTAAAACCAGTTTTTTTGGGAAATGAATGAGAAGATATGCTATTTTCCTGATATTGAGAAATTCTAGCAAGTTGTCCCTAAGTACTTGATAGTGATTTGGTAAGGCAATTTGCTCTTTTGCAGACATATTAAATTTTCATCCTTCTGGAAGTTCATTTGTTGTAGCCATTGGCAAGCCTCTGAGAAATTCTATTTCATAGCAGATCTGCAACCTTGGATGTTAGTGACCAACAGCTCAGAAGGTATTTTCTCTCTTGGGTTATGTACAGCCTGGGAAGTATTTGCAAACACAGCTCCAGGCTGCTGCCAGCCCTGCAAGATGAATGAGAGAACCTGTCTCCCCCAGGCTTTTACTTGCCCCACCTTCATTTCACAGAAGGGTGGAAAAGGGCTGGTCCCTCAGGAAATGTTAATACAGAATGAAAAAGTCGTGCTAGGGTCAAGAGGGAGATGGGTACACACTGCTTTGTGGAGAGACAAGAACACAGGGAAAGAGGCAAGGGGAGGAGAGTGCAAGTGTACCTGTAATCTACTGTAGTTTTAATTGCATGCTTCCATTCGGGAATGAAAATTCAGCTACTTCATAGCTGGTGAGAACTTTCCTTGAATTCTGCTCTGATGGGACTAAATAAACATAAATTCAAACAACTGGCTTCTCTGCACTGAACAGAGGTTTGTTGTTTTTTGTTTTTTTATTGTTTTTTCAGAACATTGGCAACAATTAGATTACTTTTTCTCAAAAAAAATAAAAATCAGAAAGCAAACACATGATTTTTCCAAGTGTTGCATGCAAATTTTAGCATGTCTTTCTTCCGGGGTATGTTATTTGAACTGAAATCTTGCTGACTACAAGTTCTAATGCCTAACCTTTAAAAGATAAAGAATCTAATTATTTTGCTTTACCTTTTGTAAGTTTAATGTATCACAGATGCAAGTTGAAGCTGTATGGGGACTATGTCAAATATAATTATCTGGAAGATTAAAGTAATTATCATCTCAACTGAAACAAACATTCTGTTTTCCATAATAAAGTCTTTGTGAATACTGAATGTATACAGCATGCCATAAAAACTTATAAAAGAAATCTAAAACTCTAGCTAAAGTTATTATTAGATATTAATATTTCATATTTACCCCATGAAGTTAGCAACACCATTAAATGAGGTTTTAATAAAACATTCTGGTTCGCTATTCTAGGAACTGGATTTCTCCCTATCTATACTTAATTCATTTCACAGTTAATCATCCAAAATTACTTCCCTATGAAATTTGCTGTCCCTGCTGGCATCTGTTTTCAGCCATGCTATATCTACCCTCTGGAGTCCCACTGCAGCACGTGGAAAATCTTCACTTAGAGTTCAGGTTATGACACTTGTATTTGCAGGCTGGCTGTGGAAAAATAGTGAGTTTGGACTAGATGGTTTGGGGAAAAGGAGGTTGACAGGATACAGCAGTATTTAGCCTGACTTTTATGCTCCAAGACTAGTTACTGGCTGGTAAGTTCCCCTAAATTATTTTAATAGGTCATTTATTAGTATATGTTTAGCAAACTGTACACCTCACAGTCTCGAAAACAAGGTGAAAATGTGAACCTTGTGTTTGTAGGGCTGGCAGCTCCATCTGCATTTTGCTATATCTGACCTAATATTTTCTCTATTGCCAAGTAGTTTTGAATATAGACATATATGGTGGCATCCCCATATGATGAAAATTATCTGCTCTGCTCTTCTTCAGTCTGAACATACTTTTGTCATTTCTAGTTAAAAAGATATCTAGATGATGAAGTGGATTACATAGGAGAACCTAGAATTCTATTTACCTTCTGTAAATTGAACGTTTTTAGAGACATAATTACAATAGTGAATTTATGCAGTTCTTAAATAAAATGAGAAATATGAATCTTGTAGTCAGGTTCAATGAAAGATATTAATGGCTCTGAAAGAATCCAAATTAGGCCTTGAAAAAATGTATTTAAAATAGAAACTGCAACACATACATGGAAAAACTACTTACAAATCTTGATGTGCACTAGAATCAAGTAAGTACAAGTGTTCTTTAAGTGCTTCATAGCAGAAGGGGGGAAGGAAACAATGAAAGACCTGGTGAAATGCAGAAGTTACTTCATATTTATGAGTAGATGATGTCTAAATTGGAAAAATGTGGTATTTGGAAGAAGGGAATAAAACACTCCCAAAGAAGTTGAGGAAGAAAACAGACAAGAAAACAAGGCTTACACGTGAGATTGATAGGTTAAACTAATATTTTGAAGGCATATTTATTAAAAATAAGGTATTGCAATAATGGTGAAAGGATAATGTCACATGTTTGACTAAGAAGTGTGGTAACACATAAGTAATTTCTTCTTTATTATTTCTGAAGTTTTCATAATATTTTTAATGCATCTGTATGATAAAAAATAACTATTATTTACTTTCTCGGTATTTCCATAAAGAACAACCTGACATACTCTGGCACAAATGAATTGCTTCTCAAATTCAGCATGTAGTTTTAGTCTCTCCAGTACCACAAAGACATCTGAAGGAGTTCAGATAACAGCAAAAAAAATTATTAAGGGGCTAGACAGTTTGATTTACAAGAAAAAGAATGTAAACCTCTTCTGCTCAGCCAAATGACAGCTAATAATGCAAGAGAAGAGTAATGATAAGAGCCAACAAGTATTTGAAGCATGAGCACATCAAGGAAAGTGTGGACATGTTTCAAGGTGGTACAAGGTTTCAAAACACTGACCTGGTATTGGGGAAAGTATTGTGTTTGTGTATGTTTTTCCTCCAAACTAAGGCTAATTAATCTGTGGAACTTATATACAGACAAAAAAATATATGTCTACAAGGGAAACAACCTCGTGCAAATGTAAAACAGAATGATGCATCTACCAGCCGTGATGCAAGTCCTCAATGCAGTATATATTTAACACTGGAGTCAGAAATATAAAAATTGAAAAAAAAAAGATTTAATATGAAAAATGAGCAGAATATAATATTATCAGTAATATAGTACCACAGTACATAATTTCTTTAGAAATAACTTCTCCTGAAAGTAGGTGTGCTTTGCTCAGAAAGTGTTGTAGTTCATTGATAATCTGCTACCCCTTCCCTGTGAAAAAGAACCTGCTATTCAGGCATAAAAGTTGCTATATCAAAACTTCACTCATAATTGAAAGTTCAATTAAAACACCATTGGATGTTTTTCTTCATGGTTTAAATCAGCTCAGCCTTGTTTGCTGATACTGGAAACTTTCTGAAGGCACATAGAATAAATGTGTCTTTTGGAGACGTTTGAAAGATATCCAGGAGATCTTTTTAATATCATTGGTGCTCTGCAACACTTCATTCATAAGGAACCAAAATAAGGAGAAATATCAAAATTCTTCAGAAGATGCAATTAAATGATGTCGTGTTTATATGTCAAAACTTAGATGTTACAAAATTTTTTCAATGCAAACTTACTACCCTTTAGTCCAGTACTAGAAAAATTTATATGGAGGCATTAAATATTTCTTTATATTCAATGAAAACTTCCACAATAAGTTGTAGGAGAATATGTACCGTTGTACATATTATATGCATTGTATACCCTTCTAGTCTTGCTGTACTTTTCTTAAAAGACTGATTAGAGAATGGTTGAAATTTGAAGTGAACAGCTGTCAGTGTACTGATAAAAAATTTGAGCTTGGATAACTCCTATGAAAGTCAGGAATAAAACAAATATATTTCAAAGACTTAAATCTAAGTTAAGTGGTTACTGCGCTAAAAAGAGATAAAAAAACCAGCAACACACACGGACTTCTTTGGGGAAAAAAGGCCAAATTTATTGTACGGACAACCCGTATTTAAAGTGTGTTACATGCAGCTAGGACAGGACAGTAGCTCATTGGACAATTGGGAAAAACATCCATGGGACAGTACCTTAGGATGTATCCCAGGGGAAAGACACCAGGTGTTAATCTTTATTATGAATTCCACTCTGTTTTTCACTATATTATCACCTTGGGAGATTTCCTCCCTAACTGAAGCCATAGTCAGCTTATCAGCCTGGGAATAGACCTGAGAATCAGGAGAAATCCAGGCCTGAAAAAGAATTTCCAAGATGTAATTCCCTAGCTCTCTAAATGTGTGTCCACAACTGTGCATCACAACACATAAGAAAAACCAAAGGAGCAACGAAACCCCAGGTTTTATAGTATAAGTCCTTCAATATGAAACTTTGAAAAGCTCTGTCCCTATCAAGTCATGACAGCTCTGATTTTTAATTAATAGGATTAAATTAAGTTACTAATTAACTTAATTTCAACCTAATTAACCTCGTTATTTGATGCTGAAAACCTCTTTTATGTAAGAACTGTAAGATTTCAGCATCTGGACAATCAAATTACCAAAAAATAAATTCTAACATCTAGGATTAATAATAATAATGTATCATTTAAAATATACTTCAAGAAAGTTCTTAAATACATCCTTGACAGATACTGAAAATTATTTTAGATCAAAGATAAAGTAGATTTTAGATTTTGGCCTTCAAAGTTTAAACACCTTCTATTAGTCTTCATCTAGAGGAATGATGCCATTTTTAAAGCTTACCATGCCTTGGAGATGAGAAGCCTGCAGAAAAAGTGTTTTCACTCATATTTCAACTGAAGACCTTCATATATTCATTGCCCATCTGTGCCCATGCACTTTGTACAGTGTTTTCAGTAAAGTGCTATCTGATCATCAACCAAAACAAGGTCAGTATATAGGTGTCATAGCTACCTGTGATGTATTTAACATGTATAACTCACCAAAAATCCACTGCATATTTCAATCCTCAATAAAGTTTTTCTCTCTAAGAGGCAACACCAAGTAAATGTAAATATATCCAAAAGATATCTTTCCTATTTGACCAAGGAAGTCTAGATTGTATCAATTTTTAAAAAATTTGTAATTTCTTCTATAAATGCCTTGCTCACTTGTCAGATCTAACTCCATGCTAGTTGCAAAACTTCATAATCTGTTGAAGGTTAGATGTTTCCATACCCTTTTATGGAAAAATGGACTTCATCTCATTGTTGTGCATGGTTTGTAAAGACAGGAATGAATCCATGGAACTCAGAAATCTTTGCAGTTACTGTATTTATTTTATCAATGAAAATCCCATGAAAGGAGCTCTCAGAAAAATAAGGGGAGACCAGCTGTTAACTCCTAATGTCGACCAAGCAAGGAAGCTCAAAAAAGGACACATAACTGAGGTTGAAGCTTGAAGCAAAGAACTGAGCTGTGCATTAACAGCAAGCATATGCTGACCTTAGGTCCGCTCTGCTTCTCCTTGCTGAGAACCAGTGTGCTGGATTCCTGTTGGGCAAAAAATGCTGACTTATTCTGAAGCAGTGTCTAGTGTTACTGTAAACACACACTGCTTTTACAGTTCCAAGCGGAGCACTCTCTGCACCAAGGTTATATGATCTTTCTATGCTTGAAAAGAAATAAAAGATGTTCATGGTGGGGACCTCTGTTAGGAATGACAGCCCTTAGCAAGAAGAGGAAGGACTAGAGCATGGTAATCTATCAACAGTAAAGACATGGTTTGATTGTGAATGTGTGATATTGGAAATGCTAAATGAGGGACAGAAAAATTAGTTCAGCTGGAACAGATTAGGGCCCAATGCAATGGGCACTGTACAGGCTGGAGAGTCACAAAAGGCAGAGGAACAGAGGCAAGTCACATGTACCAGGAGTCCAGATGAGGATGTCTGGGCAGTTCATATATGCCACACGAGGGTAGAGGGGGAGATGTTTAGTCTGCAAAAGACAGTCTGTAACAGTCTTAAATTCCTGAAGGGACTCCATAGTTTCTATTAAATAACAGAGGCTGTTGTAGTATCATCTGAATGGCTGTGCAGCCACACAGTCCTAATTCTTGGTCAGTTAGAATTGCATATTTTAGTATTTAAATACATTTTCTATACCGAATACTCCATGTCTCTCTAAGTCTTGTGCAGGCTCTTTAAGGCACTTATTTCCCAAAACACTAGAAGCAGAAGGCTGCTACAAGAAATATTTCATTCTTCAAAGTCTTTCTGCCTGTGTCCATCATTGCAACAAACTGTCCCTTCATATGGTACTGGGGCAGCTCTTTGCACAGCTCGCTGAAAGCCAGCTCATTAAAAGAGCATAGGGTAAAAAATAGACCTAATGTGAATCATTTCAATGATCCAGTTTATAGCAAATGGTTGAATTCCTGAACTTAGAAGGCAGTGAAATAAAGTTGGAGATGCAACACTGTGACTCACCTTCAAAACAAAGCTCTCTTTTAGGCACTTACAACTTTCAATCTATTTGTGCACACAGTCTGGCCCACTGAATATATGAAGAAGGTTATATGTATTTTGCAAACATAGCAGATTCATACATAATGAAACCCAGGAATTATTGCTTGAACTGTAATCCAGACTATAAATTCCATTTAAAAACTGGCAACATGCATTTGAACACAAATCCACATTAAGCTATGCAGCTAAACAATTAATACAACTTTTAGGCATTCACATGCCTATCTCAACATTTCAGGTAGATAGACTTCCTAGAGGTGACTGAACATAATACAGCTGATTGCTGTAACACCAAGAGACGAAAAATGAAGTATAGATAGTGCAAGAATGTGGAGAAAAGTGTTCAACTCCCCTTGAAGAGCTTCATGTTCTCCAATTGTTAAGCTATTCTGTATGAAATATGAGATAATTAAGCATGCTCACCTGGTTGCATGTTGAATGAACACTATAAAAGAACCATGAAAAAGTGCATACAGGAAGAGTAGATAAGGGATATAAGATATACACTTTATGAGAATCAGTAGACCCTATTGGCTGCTCTATATGCTAACAGAGGAATTTGCTTGTGAGCCTTTGTAGGTCCTACTGAATGAGGAAGTTTCATTCCAGGCTCTGGTTCAGACTCAAGTATGCTTTCTGGTCAGCTCTTGTCAGATAGAGAGTTTATGACAAATAGCCCCAGAGGAACTAGATTTCTTTCCTAGCTGTGAGGAAAAGGCTTGAGGGAATGTAAATTTATCAAAGAGAAACTATGAATGAAATGAATTGTTGAATAGGTGTCAAGAAACCTTTAGTAGTAGATGGTAGAGACAAACTCAGTTTGACAGTTTATCATAGACTGAGTCATTGCTTTCTGATGATTGCACTAGTGAATTTGAAAATGCTCTGAAAAATGAACTGGAAAGACTCCCCTATTCAAGTGACACAACATGACCTACAGTAAGATCCAAAGCTTCTCAAGATGACTGGAGTTAAGCCAGAAGTATATATCACAAAAGTAAGGAAAGTGATTCAAGAGCTGGGTTTGTTATTTTTGTTTCTGTGTAAGCTAACTAAAAAGAATATTATTTAAAAATACCTGACACCATATGCAAAACTGGTTGGTTCACTTAAAAACTTTAGCTATCCTAGAAGAATTAACTATCCCTTAGAATGAAGTTGTGAGTTCACAGTCAGAGGTCTGGAAAGCTAGTTGGGGTCAGCTTTGGAACTGGAGACTGGAAAGAGCACAGGCCGTCCTCGGGAAAATCCATCAGGAGATGTTTGGGGTAAGGCAATGAAGACAGAATGGCTTGGAGAGGAGCACAGACTTGAAGGGCCTGTGGACTAGAGTCCAGTTCAATTGTTGAAAGTGGGAACAAAGGCCCTATTTTTTATGTAATTCATTTGGGTGTTAAATCCAAAAACTCCCAGAATGTCCAGAATAAGTTAGAAGGATGCATAGGAAATGTAATTAAGTCTCAATATAAATGAATCAGTGACCTATGAGGTTTAGCACATTCCTTCATGAATTAATACTGCTCTCAACATGAAGCACTGCAGCCTAAGCTAGAGTAGTGTGTGTCCTTTCAGGGTAGATGTGAAAGGATTTGCTAATTTTGGACTGCAAGTTAGACACTGTTTCTCTCAACAGATCCAGAGCAGGCAAAGTAGGAAAGAAAAATTGCACTTTCAAAATCAGTTAAGGATAATCAGATATTACAGAAATGGTGATAGTTTAATCATAATGGTATACTTATTTTCTAACATCACTGAAGAGCAGAAATATTCCTCTTTGATTTTCTTACCATAATCTATTTGGATACTCTTCAGAAATAAACCTTAATTTAAACTTTAGCAGCTTTTTAATTTCAGTTTGGTGATAAGTGCTCCTCTGAAATTATTTTATCCCTCAGTTACAGTTATATAGGGTCAGCTCATGGTCTCTGTGTTAACACAGGGGTATTTCTAATGTCTGGGAATATGAATTAGGTTTTTCTTTCTTCCTATTGCTCCAAAATATTTACTATTTACAGCATGAACCAGAGAACACAGTATACTTTTTTTGTTTCTTTAAGGACTTTTCTATGAATGGGTGAGTGTCTAATTGCTGCAGGCTCAGGAAAGTAATATACTTTTGAGTTCACTTGACAGTGCCTTGACTAAATCAGTGAAATCTTGTGCTTTTTATCAGTGAGATCTGCTGTTCAAAGGTCCATTAGGAATAAAAGCAAATTCCATCCTGACTCCTGCTGTGTGAGGACATTGGTAAGGCAATGCTTACTCAGTGTTGATAGGGTCAGGATGTTAAAAGTAGGGTGGTTTTCTACTGAATTAATGTGGAGCCCTGTACCTAAGCTTCTTTATTCTCAGTCACACACATGTAAGGCTTTCTCAAGTTTCATCAATTTGTTGTTAGGTTGGTAATAGAGTGCATTCATGCAGATAACAATTTGCACGCAGGCTATAATTATGGCTACAGTGACTTCCCCTTACCCCTTCTAATAGCTCAGCATGGTTTGGGAGTGAGAGATGAGTAGCAAGTGCTAAACAGGGCTCAGCATGACTCTGCCCATTGCACAGGTTTGTCTCAGAGGAGGGGGAGTTTGGAGCAGCAATCTCTGGTACAAAAAGCTGCTCTAAGGGGAGAATAATCTGGGGCAGCTGCTAACACCCACCAGCACACTGTTAGCCACAGCTTTCCCTACAGCTATGCCAGGGATTGCCTTGCCCTGACATTTAGGGGAGCAGTTGAAAGTAATTTGTGACTCACTTTCCAGGTACTTGTAACAGAGCAGCAGTATAGCTAATTTTCTGGCTCACTGTTTTTTCTTTTTTTTTTTTTTTCCTCTCCTGAACTAGTAACTGTTGCATGATAGGAAAAAAAATTAAAAAGCAAAAGTGCAGTTATTAGATCCAGTTGTGTGTAAACAAAAAAAATTTAATTTCTTAAATCTCCTTTGCAGTTCAAAAAGTTCAAAAATAAAAACCTTGAAGACAGTTTGTCAGAAGGAGAGAAAGTGGAGAGGAGAGGTAGGCGAAAGCAGTGATTCAAATTCTTATGCCAGAATCTCACTGAGGTGTATTTTCCATGCATTACAAGAGACTAAAGATCTTTCCACTGAGAGGAGGATTTGCTCAAATTCTTATTTGAATCCTCTAAGCAAGGACTGAACCTGGAGAAGTCTGTGGTAGACTAAGGATGTGAGAATGAATAAATCTCTTTGACCTTTTTGATCAAGACCACTCAATGACAGTAAATATGAATCTCCTAACACAGCTGGTTTCAAACATTTCCTGGATATTCTTATCTTCCAAGCAGGCATTCGTGGGTCTTTTCTGAAAATCTACCAGATGACATGGGCCAAAACTAGTGCAGGAAGCATAATAACTAAAGAACAGGGATAACTATATGTCAGTGCTTAAGTCATTGTCTTTTTTAATTTACTTTTTCAGATGCTTCTCTGTGACTGTGGCCTTGAAACAGGTGCCCTTCAAACCTTGGTGACTGACTGCTGGATGCATACACTCCAAATTATTTTCTTCTTTAGCCCATACCTTCTTCTGACAATACCTATGAACAAACCTTTGGGACTCAGCCCACAGCTCCTTTAAGAGAGAAAAAATCCCGGTTTTGGATGTACTTTGTTTGTGCTACTTTGTTTCTGTCATAATTATATTTCTAAATCTATCTCCCGGATTTCTAAAGGCAGAGGCAAACAGTATTTATAAGCAATTGTGTAGCACTATGTAAGTGCTACAACCAGAAGGGAATGCAGGAGGCAATTATTTTCTGCATTCTGGTTGTCTGCACTGTTTGCATTTTGCCAATACTTAATTCAGATCTTAAGCAGTGCCACTTGTGAATGTTTCATGGTAAAGAGGGGATTTTGGTGATGGAGTGTGTCTAAACTTACTTCTATTGGCTAAAAACAGCCAGAAGTCTACAATAACAAAAAAAATAATTCTCTGTTACCTTTGACAATTACAATTCTTGATCTCACTTCAATCTATTAAAATAATTGCCCATACTGCAGCACGCTACAAAGATACATTGTCCTTTTTTTAAAAGTTCATTATTTTTAAGGATTTATTTTGTTTTGTTTAGGGAAACAGGTAAGGAAGCTTAAATAACATATCTCAGGAAATGAGATGATCACTATATCTTTTGGTGAATTGGAAGGCTCTTAAGAAAATAAGGGAGACGTTTAAGTTAGAGTCATGGGAACTGGTGAACATAGCACCAAAAAGCATGAAACCCCAACACAGACGCAGCAAAGATTTTCCAGATGTGGAATTTTCTCTATGGATCAGTAGAGTTAGTTTAACTTACTTAAGCTATAATGATTATTTTATGAAAAAAAAAAAAAAAAAGGCTCATTTCTTATCGCCCAGTCTTTTAATGTAAATAAATGCAATTTACTTTATTGAAGATTTTTTATATAGATTTGCTTTATGAAAAGACGTCTGTTTCTTATTCGTCTTAGTTTGTCTAATGTGGCATACATTGCCTCTCTGGAAATGCCTTTGAAATGTATTGCAAAGGTTAATACATGTAGCAATTTCTTAGATTGGAAACTTTCTTCGTTAGTTTTCCAATGTCCATTTCCTCATTAAAGACAAAATGAAGCCAAGTTCTGATTACATTTATCTTTACAGGTTTTAGTGTGTTTTTTGTTTATGTTCGTGGTTTTATAGTCTTATAAGATATGCTTATATTTTTTTCTCTTTGCTATTTATTACGCTGAAGAATTGCATTGACTTACTTTATTCTGATCACTGATTGGTTTTCTGCAGATTTTAAGGTCCCTCTACCTTTTGATAGAAAGTTTCCTAACATGTCTAATGCATTTTAACATTTTCTAACATGTCTTTTGCTGTTACTGTATAAGTTATATAGGATTCTTAATTTGATGATGGATAATTAGTAATGTTTCTTGGGGAAAAACCATGTCTCTTACAAAAGAAAAAAAACCAGCCATGCAATAAAAGTATATTCAGTGTACATATTAGGACTGAATATTTAGCATACTTTTACTACAAAATACTGGTTTTGACCCATTAAAATGGAACTCAGTAATAAGAGGACATATTGCATTACTAATTTGGCATTCTAGGCAAGTTTTGATTTGTTATATAGAGGGTTATGATTTGGGTAAGTCCTGCAAAAGTCATTGGTAAGAACTTTTATTAATTTTGTTGAAGAAAGGGTTATACTAATTCATTTCTCTGTTACTAGTTTGTCTAGCCTTTTTCTAAAGCTGTGTACAACTTTAGCATCTGCAATCTACTAAGGTGAGAGCTCCATAGCTCCATTCTAGATTGCCTCCCCCTGTTTGTTTTTACTCTCTCACATCTATTTGATGTCCTTTCATTCTTTCACAGGAAGAGACAAGCAATTGCTCATAAATGTTTATCAACATGGAATGATCAAACATGGAGAGCTGTTGTACTGGGAGACAAAAAAAAGATGAGGTGCAAAACCTAACTGTTGAAAGGAAAGGCAGGTATTAAATCTGTGACTGAAAAAGCCTGTACCACTCCCAATTTAGGAGAAGAAAATCCCACTCTAACTAGTTTGCCAGGAACAGTGTCTTCTACATTATCCATTGTTATTGTCTGATTCTGGAACAGCTCATTGAATGACTGCTAAAAGACATTTTCCCTACAAATACTAACCTGGATCCATGGTTCAAAACACAGGGCCAGACTTAAGTACTAAGGGCAGTCTGTATAAAAAGCACTAGTCTGAGATCGTCTAAAAGGGGGAAAGAAATTTTAGGAAAATGATATTGTTTTCATTTTCCAGTTACAAATTCACTGACAATGATGAATTTATAACTGATAAAACTGATTAACCTGATATACCTGATGCTAAAATAATACCAGACCAGGTGTATGAGTTACAAATGTGGAGCAGAGACTTGTTGAAGGCATACTTGTGCTGAAAAGATTAAAGAATGTTATCCCACTCAAAGAATTAGTGTGAGCTATGCCACCAAAACAAAGCCTTGTCATTCTCTGAACATTCTGTAGTTTCATCCCTGTTTTGAGAGCTTCCCGAGAAGCTTCTTTCTTCCATGAGAAAAATACTTCTAATGTATGGATGGGTCATTCTGTAAACAGTATTCTATGTTAACCAATTGATAGATGAATTCTTCACTAAAGTTTCAGTCTTTCTTTTTCTTCATTGCAATAGATAAACACATTCCAGGATAACACTGTAAATTAAAAAACAGCCTAGAGGATGTTGTGGTTTATTTAATTATTTTCCTTGTCTTTTAACAGATATTTCAACTGCTCTTCTCCAATTTCAAGCCTCTATTTTGATATGTATTAAAATCCATGGTTGCTTTCCTCTTTGCCTTTCAATTCTGCTCATAGGCAGCTACTGAGATATGATATATCCAAATGGTGCTTTTTGAATCACCTGGGTTTTCAGCATGTCTTTAGAGAAATGTAAATAATCGTGTACAGAATCACAGATAAATAATCATGTCTTCTCATCAAACATCAAAGACCTCTCTTTTCCCTAAGAATTTTTGAATAGCAACTTTTTATTCTTATATTTTTAATATTTATATTTAATATTAATATTTAATATTTTTATGTTTATTAGTAAAGTGAACATGTAAGTACCTCAAATGTATAAGCAACAAAAAACCAAGCTCATGTTCCAGTGATTTGGAACTGAAACCATTTCTTTCCTTTCTGTTTTAAAAGACACCAAAATAGGTTATTTTGTCACACTTAATTCTAAGTACTCTAAGCTCTTCATATTAAACATGGTTTAAAATGGTTCAAGTTTTCTTTTTTTTTTTTTTTGATTCATCTTCAACAACTCTGAAACAATTCAGCAGTTCAAGTCCTATTTTCAAATATGAACACAGGAGCATAATATGTTCCAGATGTTTTTTTGAATGTTGTCTAGGAACTCAAAGAAGCAAAGAAGAGCATCTAAAGTTTTTTAGAAATGACTAGGTGTCATCAGAATTTTGTGCCATGTGAAGATTTTACTGCCCAGAAGTAACCTCGACAGGGAATTGGTGCAAAATTGGCAGGGGTCACAGAGATCTTGTTTTTCATCTTCAGGTACCTAAAAATAACTATTAAAATTTAGTCAAAAGTTAATTTTAAAATTTGGCTGTAGGCACCTCAGTTTTTCAGAAGCTGCCTCTATTTCTGGACACTGAAAAAGAAAGATCATCACCTGATTTCCAAATTAACAGTCATATCATTACTTTGGAAACCACGACCTAACGACTGCATGTCGGTATCAATTAGGACCAAGTGAACTAGCTTATATTTCATCTGAATCAACACATGTCTTTGCCATGAACTCAGTCTGAAGAAAATTAGCCTAGAAATAACTTGATTAATTGGTTAGCTCCATTCTCTGTTACTCTTCTTACATCCAAAAAAGGAAAGAAATAGCAATTTGATCATGTTTGATTTGATTTAAAAGCTATTGTTGGTCAAGGAATACATCTTTTAGAATGTTTCTGATTTCAAATTCAAAAAGAAATGACAGTGTGGTCTGGGTAATACAAATGCTGCCAAGTCACTGTGTAACTTTTACCTAATTTTATACTGAGAAGCCGCTTGATTAAAATTAATCATATGACACTAGCCAGAATATACTGAGTACCGGTTTACAGTCTGTTTGGTCGTGTTCTAAGATCTGAACATATTATAATTACTTATAATGTAATAAAAATTGAATTGGCTGAAAGTAACAAATTCGTGTGTCTCTTGCTCTGTTTTCTGTTTTGACAACAAAGAGCACAATCTCCACAATGTTTTTGTTCGTAAATTGGGATTTTACAGTCTGTAAGGGTGGATAAATAAATGATAAAGCTGGCTGGAGAGCAGCTCTATGGAAAAGGCCCTGGGGTGTTGGCAGACAGAGAAGCTGCGCATGAGCCAGCAGTGTGCCCTGGCAGTAAAATGAGCTGGCAGCAGCCTGGGATGGATCAATAAAAGCATGTAGACGGAGGGAAGGGATTATTCCTCTCTATGCAGTGCTTGTCAGACCACATCTGCAGCAGTGAGCCCAGTTTCAGGACCCTCCCAGTACAAGGCAGACATGGATGAAAGGGGCGTGCAGGGGACAGCCACCGAGCGGGTCAGGGTCTGGGTCCCGTGAGGCTGCAGGGCTGGTTCAGCCTGCAGAGGTGGCTTTTGGGGTCCTACCAGCAGCTCCCCAGCACTTCACAGGAGGGCAACAAGCAGATGGAGCTGGGCTCTTCATATTTTGCGTGTGAGGAAGACAACAGAAGAGACAAGAGGCATAAACTGAAACCAGAAAGGACCAGGCTGGACATCAGGGAAATGTCTCCTCTGTGGAGACAAGACTGCAGTGGAGCACGAAGCCTACAGAGGTGGCACAGGCTTTGTTCTTGAAGTGTTCAAAACTGGACTTGACAAAGACTTGAGCAATCTTGTCTGAACTCAGGGCTGGCCTGCTTGAACAGAAAGCTGGAGAAAGAACCTCCAAAGGTCTCCTTGAAGAGACTTAATCTTTGTTTAACAGTATTTCACTTATAGGTGATGAAGTCTGTTATGAGAGATGTTCTTACAATTTATCAATCTCTGATGAAATATTATTAATACCAAATAACTTTAAAATAATTCATTGCTGATGCTTGGGGTTTTTTAATAATGGCATAATTTCTGTAATAAAAACAACTTGCCTTAAATAGGAAAGCACATGTTGCCTTAGAATCACAATGGATTGAAAGATTTAGCATGACGTCTGGGAGCAGTAATCACTCAGCTGGTATTATATAAAGTTTTATTCCTATAAGGGAACTATCTTGATTTGAATAAGGTAATTTTATTACTTAAGAAAAGACATTAAACTGGCAGAGAAATTGAAATTTGATTGTTCACCACCAGAATATAAGGCACTTGGGCACCGCTTGTCTCCTCTAAAATGAAAAATGACATTTTAATATTTATCAAAGAAATATTTAAATTAATTTTAAAATTGTTAAATTATTGAATTGTTTAAAATTTAACAATTTTCAAAATAGTTTTCACAATTATTTCCACAATTAACAAAATCATTGAGGAGTCTAGAAAGATATTACAACTAAAAAACCCCTAAAGCGTATGATAAAGTATATGTATATATAATACAATGCAAAAATAATGGCCTATCCTTATTACTAGCCTGAAATAATTCAGTTAAGCTTCTTTATCTAAGCATTTAAAGATGTGAATAAACGAGATTATACTAACAATATGAACGAAATTAAACTTCTTTGAAGCTAACAACAGCGTATTTTGATTTAAGAAGCTCTTCCAAAAAATGGAAAAGCAGGTTCATACTATTGGCCCACACTTTCTCCACGAAGCAGGTGGAGAAAGAAAGTAGAAGCTGACTAAGTAATTTTATACACAACAGGTTCTGCTAGTTCCCAGATATTGCGATGTACTTAATCATTATGAAACTGTTTAATGGAAATTGTTTTAGCCTTCCATAAAACACCTGTTTTCCTGTCCAGGCTGGTACCTGAACTTCTGTATCCTTCTCCTATGGTACACAGCTTTCTTATCACTGGCTCCCCTCAGAGCACATTCACACTTCCTGGCCCTACCCTTCACTCTTTAAGACTAGCAAAATAATATACTGGAGGCAACCATGAGGAGTTTTAGGTGTCATCCTGCTTCTAGTTCATTTAGCATGATTTTAAAGTGACTTTTATATGAAAGCTGCAGTCCTAGGACCTCCTGTTTCCTCCAAAACCTAAAGAAAATGGCAACAGCACCTTTCGCTTCACACAGTGCTATGAGGATTTTAAAGTTTGTATGTGTATGTCCACATGCCTACAATGTATACGGTGTGACTTTTAAAAGTGAAGTAATTTATTCAGAAGAACAACTGCACTAGTGTGTGGTTAATAAGCCACTAAAAATCCAATAACAAAAATCCTGACATCAGCTATTTTACAGCATTTAGAAAAAAAATAAAGAAAACTAAACAACCAAAAACGATTAGGAATCTTAGCACGAAAGGTCAGCTTTCAGTATCTATTGGCATCATCATTTTTTCTAGCAATGAAATGAATAGCAGTGGGATAAAACGATATCCATTAACATCTATTAGAGTTTGGCAGCCATCCATGCATTTTCTGGCCGAGCTGTTTTTCAGTACGACACATTGAAGTATGAGTGCTCACCTGACATTGTTATTTAGAAAACAAGCATCAAATTTTATAACTGTTGTAACACTGACAATAAAGAAGTATTACCTAACTAGAAGCTAGTACTTCATACTAAGATCTCACAAAAACTTTAGTAAGACTGTTCTACTAAAACCAGATAAAGCACTTGCTAAATGGAACAATTAATAATTCATTTTGCCCAGTTTATTCTATAATGCTGGCTAGGGCTGGCTAGGGCAGGCTGTAAGGCAGCCAGAAAACTAGTAACTGTGCCAATTACTTTGTATTTCTCTGTAGTTTATGTGGAAATTGATATCTTGTAGCCAAACTTAATTTTTTCATGTTTGCTCTAGGTCGAAAACAACTTGACTTTATGAAAACAGAGCATCTAGTGAATACTGTTCATAGAAATAACTGCTTTCCCTGGATCTAGAATATGTTTGTAAAATCTAGTGAAGATTGTATTTTTTTCCCTTTTGATCAGAGCTGCAGTTAAATTTACTGGAATGAAAAAACCTCTACCTAATAAGCCAAGCATTTGGTCTTTTCTGTGCCTTGTTATATGATAGTGAACCTGTGGTACTGGATTTTCCAGGTCCTCCTGCTGTGAGTTCTCACAGACAGCCCAACCCACCTTGTCATCACTCCATCACCTCCTGTTCTGCAGCTCATCTCACCATGGGGCTGAGCACCAAGTGTCTCTGCTGCCTGACACTGACAATTAGAGCCTGCGAGAGGAAAAACCCTGACATTAAGGTCTCTTTAATAATCCCTGTATTTGTCTTCCTTCTGAATCAAAAAGACAACTAGGAAAATTAACACCAAAGGAGAATAGTACCTGTCCTTTATTAAATAGGGTCTTTGCCAGAAATCTAGTTAAATGCAGGGGAAAAAAAAGAGTTGTCACTGCTAGGCCCATCTTGTAATACTGACACTGGGGAGCTTTCAAACACTATATGCTGGCCAGAGATCCACTGATGCTGCTATTTTTTACTGTGCTTCATGTTTTATCCTCCTGCTGGCTTGCTGATCATCAAAATACAGATGAGAAATGGGCTATCCAATCTTTTCTCCTACATATCATGGTCTTCTATTTCACTTTCATTTTGCTGAAGTAGATCTCTCTAACCTACTAATTAGAGAGAATACTGAAATTTACCTGAAGAGGCTGTGCACCTTTTCCACAGAGGATTTTTAAAGCACAAGGGAATATTTTGATAGAATAATGAAAACCCCAAAGCAGGTTCAATTGCTATTCTCAGTTTAAAAGAATTTCCTTTCCTTTTAGAGCAGCAACTATTCTAAATTACCACAGGGTAGTTTTATGCACAGGAAAAGTTTATTTATTATAATGCTGAACATTATGGACCAATGATGTTAATATTTATTTGGAATTTGTTTATGGCTAGACTAAACTTTCTGCCCTGTTTATTGATAGCAAATAGTTCCATCACCTCAAGAGAAATAAGCTGTGCTAGTGTGTGACCAGATGTGGATATTTGCTCTACCTCTCCCACTGGCTCTGTTGTAGCAATGCTTCTAAGTCACAAACAGAGTTCACTATTCCCTACAAATATTTGAGGTTAAACTGGGAAAGCATGAAGCAGGTACACAAAGAGACTTAGGCAATAATTCTAATATTGGCTTAAGGTAATTTCACCTTTGTTTTGGTAACACTGCTCCAGAAACAGAAGTTAGCCCTGAATTAGGAAGCTCACAGTGGATTCATTGTAAGGTATATTGGTATCTGTGTCAGGAGCCATCTCAAGCCTACAGTTAGTGGAGAGTGAACCAATGCCATTCATGAAGTTTCCTATGTGATTCACATCAGTAAAACATGCTGATATACAGCCATGTGAGCCAAAGGTTCAGATGTTGATTAGTTTTAGACTATAAATGGAGTCAACACTACAAACCCTGACACAGACACCTCCATTATTAACTAAATATGCTAAATTCTCCATCATTCAAATTTCTTCATGTTTTTTTGGACAGAATTTGTGAATATAAATCACAACAGTCAGCAAGGTAAGTAAAGGCATGCAAATATGTAATTTACTCAAAAGAAAAGCAGATGAATCTGAAAATATGGTGTTTTGAATCTGTTTTCTGGCTTGCATTCTTAATGTAGGCGCCAACATTACTAGTCCTGAGTCATCTCTTGGCTTGAGCCACCATTTTCTCTGACTGCTTGATCTTAACTTCTACCTCTAAATATTATTTTGAAAGATTTATTTTTTTTAACATTGCCAGAAATGTCAATATTGAGACTTCTTAAAAATGCATTACTCAGAAATAGCTGATGCCACAGTACATCATTTGCAGTGCCCCAATTCACACAAGTGGAAGCAATTGTGTACATGTTAAGGCATGATCAGTGTTCTGCACTGCTCATTTATAGATTTTCACCAAAGGTACTTTGCAATTGCATGTTTTACTGCACTTTCCACTATTTAAAAAAAAAAAAAGTTATGCAACTCTTGAGTTATTAATTGACAAAAGCAACAATGTTTTCAATGTTTTTGGCTAAGCGCCAAATCTAAAAATTGTATGTGTGTATATTTTTTTTTAGTAACTACTTATGGAGTTTGTGTTTGATGTCAAAATTTACTGCATGTTGGAAAATTTATAAAATTTAAAAAATATTGAATTTCGAGGATTAAAAAATGCTATAAACATAATCAGTAATGTGTGAAGTTCTAAGCTGCTTAGGCAGCTTAGTCCATTTAAGGATCTAAATGTTTGGTTGCCTATAGGAAAAACATTTGAAAATATCAAGCTACCTGGACTCTACAGAATAGAAAGTCTTGTTAAAACAGGGTTTTATTTCTGTATATATAAAATTTCTAAACCAGAAACATTGGAATAACAGCCTTTCTACTTTCTTGTATTTCTTATTCCAGACCCAGATGGAATCAAATAGTAGTGAGTAGAAAAGAGAGACTTACAAGAGAATATTAATTCAAATTCTCAAAATGAGAAAAGATGTTTCATTAGAAATTTTGAGTGCATTTCAATCCAATTGTAATACAATGCCATTCAGTCTGTTTACCTACGATGTTATTAGCTTTGCCAGTAATAACATAAACAACTTTTTTGTTCTGTAATATTTCCTGATACATTTTAGTTCGCTTGTGATAATATAAACTAGAAAACTTTAGATTGTTTTTATTTCCAAATAAATATTAAAATTAGTATTTCTTATGTTCTCTTCTGGCAGACAAGCAAGTATGTTATATGATTTTGGAGTCTTTCACACCTTAGGTATGTCTTTGACTATAGCTAATGTCATTCTGGTGAAGTGAAAGCAGCAATGATCAAATACTGGCAAGTTACCTTGCAAAGCATGGGATATGATGGTCTGAATCAAGATCCAATTACCCTTAATTAAAATAATACTTACTGCCCCTAGATCCAAGTGATTAATAATTATCTCCCTCATGCATTCTTAATATTGCAAAATAACCCATCATAACCTCAGGAACTTCTGAGCTGTAGAGTTAAATGAAAGCCAAACTGATTAAAAGGCAATGACATATTCATTCTCAGCCTAGCTTGTGCTCATGTGCATGGAAATGTCAGCAAACTGACTTCAAGTGGCATGAAGTTCCACTTAATATTTCTAATATTAAATATAATGCTCTCCACAGAAAAACATAGCACAGAAGTCTGACCAGAAAGAAGGAAGAGAGAGAGGCTCATATGCATATGTAGAGGTTATAAAGTGTGTGTCAAAAATACATTCATTTTACACCATTACCAACACTGACATGATAGGTAGTTTTGACACAAAGAAGTAAGCATAGATCTTTGAGTTTTATTTGAAATTAATTGCAAATGGTATAACCAGCTATAATCAGCTGGCGTGTTTTGACATAATTTAGAAGATGTGGTCAAATATGAACAACCTCAGAAAAAGAAACACCAGATTATGCTGCCTGTGAAATCTATAAAGAAAAGTCTTATTAAATATGTGTCAGAGTTTGGGAATTATTTCTGAACTTCAACAGCTAAAGTAGCAACATCCTGAACAGAGAGCTCCATAGCTTTCACAGTACTGAGTGTTACTGTGGATTTTCTCTGAAACATTTTTTAAACTTATTCCTCTCCTTTAATAGGCAAAAGAAAAAAACAATCTGAACCAGGGTAACGGAAGAAAACATCATCAATAAAAATCAGACATAAATCTGAATGCCAGGTGGCATTTGGATATTTTGAGATATTTTTCAAGCTATATTCAAAGTTCAGTAGCAAATTATCAATTAAAATAAAAGACAAGCAACCAACAGAGATTATTGAGAGTGATAGTGCTGAGTGTTCCCTAGTGTTTATCACAAGAATACACCAACTTGACAGTATCTAGCAGGCAATCAATAATAGATTTCACATACCAACACTAAAGCACATATAGTGTTCAGAGGACACATAGAAAAGAATAGAAAAACAACTTTTCAATATTCTAGAAGTACTTAGCCAAAACAAATGTTCTTATCTCCAGTGAAATTCTCCAGGTAACTAAAATTTCTTGCCATATTTAAAGATAAACAGTAAAGTTTATACCAAGTCAAAAGTCAAATTCCACTGACTTGAGAAAACCCATTTGCATCCATGCTTGTTAATTAAGACACCTAATAAATCATAATCCATGTTACCACCAAATAACAAGTTAGTAACTACAGGAATATTGACATGTAAGGAGCTGCTGCAATTCAACTTTGTAGGACAGTTTCAAACATCCTTATTAATATGACACAGAAGACTGAATCGTTTTATAGAGAGAGAAATTACCCTGTTCAGGAAACAACAAATAGCCTTTACATAAACATTGGTCAGATCTGTAATCCTATATGTTTGAAAGCCCACCGTTGAAGCCTGTCTTTTATCACTTGGTTGAGTAACAAGGTATTCCAAAAACAAATACAACAAGGAAATGAGAAAATGAGTAAATATTTACTCACCAGCCTTCTCCTTCTCTGAAATAACTGGCATAGCCTGAAAGAAAACAAAATATCACTATTAAAAACTATTAGGGACTATTTAGGGGATACCAGTGATATTAGGGAAACATGAAATCTTGAGGTAAATTTTGTGAATGTCTAGAAGATCTGGAAAAAAACTGAGGTCTCACCATGTTAAGCACTCTGGAGAGAAACACACAGTTCCCATTTGAGTGTCTTATAATCTATTGTGAAACTAATTACCATTAGAAAGAACAAGGAGAGAAGGGAGGAGATGGAGTTAATAAAGTATTCCTGATTACATTTTGAAATAATCGTCCTAGAACACATGATCACAAAATTCCACTGGGAAATTACTTAATAATTTTAAGGGAGGGAGACAAAATCCGTGTGACTGAGGATTAGACTGAAATGCCAAATCTTTCTTCGGTAGGTTCAAATCTATGCTGTTCTATAATATACCAATATCTTACTTTTTATGTAAATTTTCAGAGACAAGTAATAGTATTGTTTCCATATCAGGTGTAATTGTTTCTGGACTTGGAAAATTGTATGAGACTTATTGCAATGGATGCAAATTTTTTTTCAAATTATACTTTTCTTTCAGACTAATATAGAAGAATTTTCTGAATGTATTTTCCCTAAAAGATGAGGTTATAGATTGAATGAACAATAAATTGAAATTTATATGTCAAACATATAAAAGGAATTTTAAAATGTGCATATAGGATACAGGCAAGAAAGGCTGGATGACAAGTCGGTGTGCAATGTATGCAGAACTGCCTCATGAGTTAAAGTATCAATTTTACCTGCTTTTCACTTAAGTTAGTCTAGCCTTTATTCAGCAGATTTTCCTGCTGAAGATTCAAAGAAAAAAAAAAGGGGAGAGATGAAAAGAAATAAACCAACCAGCTTCAAACTTGGTATAGAATTTCTCAAAACAGACTTTGAAAATTTAATTTAATTTGATTTGTCTTGTTATATACAATAGTTATTCATAGAATTTATTGGGTAAATTTCAACTAGAACATGTCTTAGATGCTATACATTGATATATGGCTTTTGTGATTCTTTCTGTTTCACCTGTACTCTGGCTAAATGTGTGTTGTTTGATTTTGACATTCAAAGAAATTACACAATCAGACTAATATTATTCAAACCAGCAATAGGCTCTTGCTGGAAAAGCTTTTTCCTTGCATTTTACAAACATATCAGAAGAAGGACCAGTAATGTAGCAAAGTCTGAGGAAACACAAACTGAGGAAAATTAATATGCCAAAGAAACAATAAAATCACAGAGTGAATCAAGGTCTTAGTTTCAAAGAAAGAAAGAGGGTATCATGAATTTTTATAAAAAGTTGATTTAATTTTGAAAATTAGTATGTATTTTTCTTCTCTTTCCCAGACTTAAGTGGTTGCACTGGCTAAGATAGGTAAGAAAATAAGAAAGAAAAGCTCAGATTCACTATTTACATTAGTCCAAAAAAGAAATTTGTAAACACAGAACTTTGTGGAGAGGAGAATGTGAGAAACAAGTAAACAAACAGGACCCCCCCCCCCCCCCCTTAATGGCACAAGAAATAAAGAGAGAATCAAATGTGAATCAAATGGGAGAGTCAGGACAAAAGAAGGAAAGATGGGAACAGGTTACCATCACACTTTAATGTTGATTTTTGTTAGCTAGAAAAGATATGATGGTTTCCTCTAAGAAAAACTCAGAGAATACTGAGGTGGTTGAAGGTATAGCAACCAAGTGTCTGCACTGAAATCATAAGCTGTGTCATGGAAAAGAGATAACAGTTTGATGGGGACAGCCTCTGGAAGGTCTAAAATGCAAAGCCAAGACAAACAGCTCAGGGGAAGCAGTTACAGGACTCCATGGGGATATAATGACAAGTAGAGAAAATCATTTTCTGCTGGCTTTATGACAGACTTGAATGGACTTTGGTCATGTTTATAATTGCACTGTGAGTCACTGGCAGTGCCTTTAGCCTGAATGAACTCTTTCTAAAAAGCTGTCATCATCATTCACATTAACATGGAGATTTTTGTTCATATTGGCATATCAGACTTAAATATTGTTAATAATGCCATTGGTCACATTAATTTCTTTCCTGGAAATATACAGTATTTATAACCAATGATCATTAAAACATGTTCATGTACAATGAAATATACAATTTAATGAATTTGTTAGATGGCAGTCTTAAAGGTTGCTAGAATTTAGTGGGTTTAACCCAGGTAAAAAGATGTTGCAGAAAATACATAAAATCATCAAGCCTCAGGGCAGATGTGGAAATCACAAAATTTCTACTTCTGTTTAGTAGGATGAAAAAGCACTTTAAGTTCCAGAAAATTTAAAGGTAGACTGCTTTCTGTTTTCTAAAGAGTGCAGTGCTTCTGAATTAAGATGTAAAATGAGCTAAAATTTGCATCAGAACATTCTTTTTCTGCTCATATGCTGAAAGAAAGAAGCCTAAATGGACATAGCATCATCTCTTGAAAATTTAAAATAAAGTAAACCACAAGTAAATCTTGTTGAAAAAGATCTCAGATAGTCCTCCTATTGTTTAGTTTTTTTGTTAATACAGCTACACACGCTGCTTACATGCTGCCCAGTGGGAAAACATGATTGTTACTTATGAGAAATGCTCTCATCTTCAGTACAGTTTTGAATTCACTGGAGACCTTCCAATGAGTTCCATATGTTCCAAATGAATTGCATTCCCAGGAAGTGATTTAACATTTCTGGCAATAGAGCAATTAAACCGGATTTTCCTGCTTGACCAGATGGGTTCACTGTAACTTCACATTATTTCTCACTCTCCTCACAGAACTGAACAACTGGACTAACAATTTCTGTATGATAAGATCACATGTGTTTTAGAAAAAAGCAGACACGTACCCTTCAAAGATTTCAACAAACATCTCAAACCAGGCTCCTTTCTATGTTTCTAATAGTATGTGCTCTTAGCAGCACCAAGAAAGAGGTAAGGAAACAAAAAAGGAGGGAAAAAGAGGAAGAAACTAGACCACTGCTGAGATATATTCAGGCTTTTCTTCCAAATTAGAGGATGGGATTTTTAAATTATGAAAATCTTATTTGAAATGTTATGTGAAATTTTTGTGTTCATCCTTGCTGTATTGTAGCTGTGTCACTGAAAATAAATTGTGTGTGCAAATATGGCTGTAAAGTGTATGTAAAATGCTATAGAATTATAGAATCATTGAACAGTTTGGGTTAGCAGGAATATTTAGAGGTCACCCCTCTGCAATGACCAGGGACATCTTGAACTAGATCAGCCTGCTCAGAACACAGTCCAACCTGACCTTGAATATTTCTAGGGATGGGACATCTGCCACCTCTCTGGGCAACCTGCTCCAGTATTTCACCATTCTTATTCTGAAACAATTCTTCCTTATATTTAATTTAAATCAACACTCTTTTCAATACCATTGTCCTGACAAAAAGTGTGCCCTCATCTTTCTTATAAGCCTCCTTTAGGCCGCAGTGATGCCACCTCTCCTCAATGCTGAACAATCCCAGCCTTTCCTCACAGGAGATGTCCTCCAGCCCTCTCACCATCACCATGGCCCTGGTCTGGGCTCCAGCATGTCCATGTGCTTCCTGTGCTGGGGACCACAGAGCTGGACACAGTGCTCCAGGTGGGATCTCACCAGAGCAGAGGGGAAGGATGCCTTTCTTCACCCTGCTGCCCATGCTGCTTTGGATGCAGCCCAGGATATGGTTGGCTCATGTCCAGCCTCTCACAGCATCCCCAAGTCCTTCTTGGCAGAGCTGCTCTTGATCTGTTCATCCCCAGCCTGTGTTCATACCGAGGTTTTCTGCAGGTGCAGTACCTTGCACTTGGTCTTTTGAAACCCATGAGATTCTCAGAGACCCCATCAGTCATCAGCCTTGCCCAGGTCCCTCTGGATGGGATCCCATCCCTCAGGTGTGTCAACAGAACTGCTCGGCTTGGTGCTGTCTGCACCCTTGCTGAAGGTGCACCCAATTCTCCTGCCTGTGCAGTTGATGAAGACATTAAACCGTGCTGGTCCCAATATGAACTCCTGAGGGACACTGATAATTGCTGATGTCCACTGGGACATTGGCCACTACCCTCTGAATGCAACCATCCAGCAAATTCCTTACCCACCACACAGTACAACCATCAAATCCATCTATCTGCAATGTAGAGAGAAGGATGCTGAGGGACACACAAGTTAAAGGCTTAACAGAGGCCCAGATAAATGACATCTGTAACCCTCTCCTTGTCCACTGTTGTAGTCCCTGTATTGTAGAAGTCAACTAGGTTGATCAGGCAGAATTTGCCCTTGGGGAGGCTCTGCTGGACATTTTGACACATACTGGACATTTTTCTTCAAAATTGCTGTTACCGTGAACATATAGATATTATTACTTAGTAATACTGGGTAAAATAGCCCCTTTCTGTGTGTTTTATTAGATGTTTTGTGGAAAAGATGTCTTCCAGAAAGAAAAAATTGATGAAAATTCTGGTAAATCAACACATAAAATAAAAATTTTGCACAAATTAAAAGTTTTGTTTGACCAAAGTAAAATTTTTTTCTGAGCTTTGAAGAATATTTTAGCAGGAAAGAGTATTAAATATGAAAACAAAGCCCACAGTTTTATAGAGACACCATTCATTTTTGGCATGAGCAGTTCTTCGCTATGAAATTAGGCAAGAAAGAATCCCTCCCCACACTCCAAATTAGATTGCTTCCATTATAGTGTTAACATTCACATATTTCATCTCTGATCTTGGATTAAAAATTAGAGCCATATCTTTCCAGATTATAAGTGGTGTAGTCAATAAATGTGTGCAGTGTCTTGGTGGTGAAAGCATCACCTGCAAAGAAGACAAATCATGTTTGGGGGCAATGGCGAGGGCTTTCTGGGCTGCAAGGCTGCCACTGTAAAAGGCTGAGGCACACCCAGGCTGACCTGAACACAGCTTGACTCTCCCTTAAGTGTAGGCAAAGATAGATTATTTGTATACTGACTCCATACCTGCATAGAAAGCCACCATGAATAAAATTAAACTAGCTTTTGTTTTGGTTCCTTGCACTCACATAACATAAACAGCTCTATCATGAATGACTGGTTTGAAAAGGGCTGCTCTAGATGGCAAGTATTTGTATAAACTGGCAAGTTATTGAGAAGCATGTATCATACTATTTCTGAAATAACTATCCAATTATATCTATTTATTGTTGTACTATCTCATAAACACATTGGAATGTCTCCAGTTCAATATTATAAAAAAGATATAGCATCTCAATAAAAAGTTAATAAATCCACATTTTTTTATTACAGGAGATAAAGATCATTTGGCGTGATGCGAATCACATTTATTTACTGCCATCCACCTCACAATAGATATTCTACAAAGTTCTTCCATTGTAGACACCTGTCAGTTATTCAGCTTTTATCATGTATTTGAATAGAAATGCTGGGAAATTTTCTTGCTAGTGATCCAATACATCTTGATCTGTAAACATTTCTCTATAATTTTGCATGAGGAGATAATATCTTTTACTATCCAGGATGAAGGGAAAACCCCAGGGCAAAGATTAATATATGGGGATTTGTCTAGAAAGAGAAAATCCAGCCTTCACAGGTGACACACAGTGGATGACCTCAAGATGTTCCTATGTTTGGAATCACTTTTATGCTATTCACTTCTTGCTCCTGCAATTAAAAGTCATGGTCTAAATTCTCACCTTAGTGGATGCTCTGTTATGAAAAATAGAGATAGTAAAAACTGTGGTTTTCACTGAAATAATTTGCTTCAAGACCAAATCCATTTCCTAATTTGTACAACTAGAAGCTTTATATTGCAATAGAAGCAGAAAAGAGATCAACCTCCAAAGACTGCAAACATAGAAAATGTTATATTTATATTTAAGAGAGGATCTTTGTTTTAAGACCAGAAACAACTATGTAGATTGAAATATATCTCTGTTGTCTTCTTTCTACTCAACTGATCAAAACAAAAATCTAAAATCCTCTAAATATGGATGCTGCACTGAGCTTCTAACATGAAAGAAAGGAGTTAATATCAACACAATGTACAATTACAAAGGAAGGATAGTGAGCCAAATGACAGAGAGCTCTATTCCAGAAAACAATAGGAAGTTAGTACCTGAAAACTAAAGTCAAAAATGCTCAGACCGAGAATAAATTTTAAGTACTATTCAGTTTATCATTAAACAGAGTATGTTCTTTATAATCTGGAGGCTTAAATAGACTTTTAATTTTATTTTATTTAGAAGGTATCCACCCCTTTTCTTAATTCAGATTAGTAGTAATTAAAAATTAACTGGGCTGTTTTACAAAAGAAAAAAATCCATGATCATTCAGATAGTTTGGAATTGGGAAATACTGCAGTCTGTAAGAAGAATTTTCCTCAGTAACACACCCCCATTACACCAAAATACTGAATCAGTATCTCTACTGGTAAATTCTGATCTTTTGAAACCAAAACCTTTCATTCTAATGAATCAGATTAAGAGAGTAAACACATAGAAAAGTGTTTCAGGAATTCTAATGAATCTAAAGTGTCATAATATTTTAGTACTCGCATTGAACACAAATCATCGCAATAATATAGAAAAACCCAAGAATGATTAGTTTATCATTCAGACTTATTTACAAAACATTTTATTAAACTTGCAGTTTCTAAAACTAAGTTTTCAGTTCCCCACAATTTTATATTTTTCCATCTGCATGAGGGAGGGGAAAAAATAAACCCAACGACTTTCAGGACAGACTAGCTTTAGGGGAAGGAGAATTTAGCTGAAAGGGAATTTAGCAAGTTCTTTCTCTGTGGTCTTTAATTTCACTGAAGAGTAGAGCGGAAGGCAATTAAAATCCACCCAACAATAAAGCTGCATCAATTATCTCATTTTTAAAAAGAAATTGATGTCACATTCAGATGTGTCTGGCTAAGGTTATGACAATACTATGAATTTAATTCTAGTGGAAGTACAAAGCTGTATGCTTGCCTGCATGTGTTCTCCTCCAGTCTGTTGCATGCCTCTCTACACTTTGTTTTCTGACTAGATATTTCTGTTTGCTTGAGCCTCTTTATGCCACTCAGGTCATGCACAGAGACCTCTTCTAGTTAGTGCTGGATGGTTGGCAGTTCTCCTTCCATGAGGCAATTGCCAAGAGGTTTCATTTGGGGTGGTCTGATAATTTCCTCTGTCTCCGTCATTCAGCTGGCAGAGTGTGACTCTTGTTGGAATGGAAGCACAAAACAAAGACACAGGATAACTGTCTTGTGCTCTGTCTGCTGTTATCATAGACTTCCCATAGGTCAGGGTAAGCTCCCAATGCTCGGAAATCTGTCAGGACCACATGAAGCTGGTTCATATGATAGATAAGACAAAAGCCTGTCTGCAGCTTGTCCAGACCATTAAGAGGAGTTTGGCCATAATAAAGAATTAATTTATTTCTTTATAGGGATCCTAAAGACTTCACAGTAGCATCTGGGGGTTCCTAAATACCCCAAGAATTACTGTCACATATTTTGTGAGAAATAATTTTTTTTTCAAATTAGCAGTTGCTAGATCTCAGCTTCTTTATATATAAGGACTCAGCTTTAAATAAAAACAAAAGTTTAATTTATGTTTATATTTCCCAGGAGCTCATGAAATAAGGAATTTGATTTCCACTTAAAATGCCCTCTACTTTCTGGAGTGGACATACAATACCTGAAAATGCGGTCAGTTAAATCCTAATTCACTATTAAGCAACATTTATATAGCTTCTGGTAATAACAAAAATCTGAGCTTCCTTCCATTCCCCCAAACATATGTATCTCTTCCCTAAAAAACCCATAACTTGAATGTTAACACCAAAGCTGAGATGTGACACACTGTGTCGAGAACTGGAGAAGCCCCAAGAGTGCTCATGCTTTTCGTCAATCACCAGTTGTTCTATTAAGATTCATTTACACAGAGATCTTTTTCCCAAGCTCACAAGTAACTTTTTGGCTAATATTTATCTTATAAAACCTTTTACAATAACAAACATATCAATAAACCCTGCAACACTGGCAAACTGAACTATTTGGGAACCAGAAGGCATGCAGCTCTATAATGCAGCAGTAAAAGATAATTAGAGTCTCATGTTTTGCATTAGTTTCAACATCATGTAATGTCTACAAATGTGATTTTTGTCTTAAAGTCCTGGAGTCTGAGGAGTGCTTCTATGTGGCTGACAGGAATCCCAGGTGATTTCAGTTTTTACTCATCCTCTTATATATAATACTTATAACCTTAGAACATCTTTAATGCAAACAAAAAATCATAGTAGCATGTGATGATAGAAACTAAAATCTGTTACATGATGAATCTAAGTTACAAATAAAGTGTGAGCACCTACTTGCATAATAAAATGGAATTTAAATCCAGCAAAATTCTATCATTCCTGTCTTTCCTTAGCCACCTCAAAGAAAACAAAGGAGTCCTTTGCCCTTCATCCTGAGAAAAACAAGTCACTCAGTAATTTTGAAGGGTGCAGATATGAAAATGACGAAGCTCTCCTCATGGCTGCAAGTGACAGAATATATCATAACACCCATGCTGCATCTTCATGAGCTAATTGAAAAAAGCTTAGATGTAGAAATTATCAGCTATGTAAGTAACCAATCTGATTCTAATGATCTTTCTGATACTCAGACCAAATCCAGTGGTTGATTGCTATCAACATCTTTGTATTTCACCAATATTTTTCTCCTGGATTCCGATATCAATGAGGTTAGTGGCTATAACTCTGCAATAGTTTCTGGAACATTATGTATGAAGGATTGGTATTTATGCTGGTCAAAGAGACCTCACTGTGTTCAGCTTTATGTTCTGCAAAAGAAAATCAGTTGTGGAGCATTGCAGCAGCTGACACCTACTGGGAGGGCAGCAACTATTGAGATTTGCAAAGACTGACCCATGTGAGTTTGAATCACTGGAGATAATCCCAGCTGCAGAGCCTCGTCCCATTTTTTAGCTACAGCAGGCTATTACAATTGTTTGGAGCTCTCTAACTAAATCAATAAAAAAGCAACCCCCAAAAAGCTAGTTTTTAAAACATGGCATGTATGTTTTGAAATGAATATTGATGCTTACAGTCTCATGGGTATTCAGTCACCGTGATATTACTTTTGTTAGACCAGCTGGGAAAGGATCTAAAGCAAATCCTCCAGAATGCTCTTGATCTTGAGCTTTATTTCAGGCATAAAAGAATAAATTACTACAAAAGTTACATTTCTTCTATGATGAAACCTTTACTTTCTGCAGAGCCTCATAGATCTTTACTCAGAAAGCTGCAGTCACAAAAAAGTGATGCTAATCATGGGATGATAGAGACAGGAGAGGAGAAGCATGCCTGACAGAAACAGGAATGGGTTTGGGAGAATCAAGGGGGTGTTTCATTAAAGAAAAAACGTACATCTGACTTTGCAAGATAGCAGGGTTGAACATAAAAGACTAAGCGTCAAACTAATGTATTTGAACTTCAGTGATAATTATAATTTTTTTTTGGTTACTAAAAGATAGAAAAACATAGATTAACATAAAAGACCCTATTTTCTTTTACATTGCGAAGGAAAATGATAAGCACTAGATGCACACAAGATGACAGTGGTTTTATCTTGGGCAGGAGGTGGAAGTAAAAAGGAGGGGAATAAAAATTAAAATATGCTACCTGGACCACATTTGCTTATTTGTCCATATTCTTGGAATCTCAGCTTATTCATGCTTCAACATGCACATGTAACAGGCAGGACCTTAAAAATAACCAATTCATTCACGTGACCCTACTAAGTCTGTATATTTCTAGGTCATTCAAGAGAAAAAGAGATGAAATGAAATGAGTTCTTCTGCTCTTTGCATACCTAGTCTGTTAACCTTTAAACATTTGTCAAGGTTTTGTATGGCAAAGTCAGTAAATCAAAACCACAGTTTTTGGGTGAAAACTAGAAAACTGACATTTTAGTTCATTCAAGAATTTTTGTTTCTTTCAATATAGTTAAGTTCCAAAATAATAGAAAAGATATTGCTTGTATGAAAAGAACCCAAAGATAGAAAAAAAGAAACAAAATCATATAACAGCTAAACATGAGAACTTTCTTTTTATGAAAAGAAATGAGAGCTTTGACTCCAAAAAAGGCCTGTGGAAAGGATGCAAAGTACTTTTAAAAATTCATATATAAAAATGGAAGCTCTAAAAAATACCCCAAGCCCTTGAGAAACCTCTTTAGAAAACAAAAGCTCCATCAGTGCAGCTGTTTGTGCTAAAAACCTAATCCCCATTCCTTTCTTTGAGAAAAATACCCAATTATAGCCATTTCAATTTTACTATCTAAACTCTGGTCACACTGAGTATCAAATTTCCTTTTCTCAAAGCTCCCAATACCTGGTTCTTCTGGTAGAGTTAATAAATCAGAGCAATATATGTTTTGTCTGCCATATAACTCACTCAGCCGGAAGCACTGCTGTAAGATCACTGCTCCAGGTCTGTGATATGATCAACTCCTATTACATGTCTTCAGGGTCTCTTCACACCTTCTTTAGCTGAGTATGCCTGAACTAACATTTCCTAGGACATACCTACACCGAAAGACACACACGGTACGTGCCTTCCATCTCTGCAGTAATTCCATTTTATTCTCTGCCAGGCTGGGATCTCTGATGCCATAAAAACACAGAATCCAGGAGTAATACCTCTGTGAAGTTTTGCTCATGCTGCTGGCATATTTTAAAAACCAGGGAGGAAGGAGGAGTTTTGCAACAGACTGTAGGGGATTCTGGGCTCCATTCAACACCTTGACAATTAGCTATATGTGCTGCAGGTTCAAGTTAGGATGAGCTTACTGCATGGGTAAGATGGCAGAGTAGTTATTCCTTTTCTTAGAGCAAGACTACTGGGGATACTCATGGTCTGCTACTAACACGTTGGTAGTAGTCTGACAACCCTTTTTGCCACTTTCAAATCTTACAAACATCTAATTTTTCTCATATTTTGAATGTAAATATTAGTGCTTTACCATTAAAATAAATACTTGGGGGCTTTCAAGTGCTTAAAAAACCAATTTTGTGAATATTCTAATTATGATAGACTCTTCTATGCCTCATGCATAAATGTGTAGTATTGTGCAAGATTAACACATTAAAAAATTAATTCATCTTATTTTTGAACATATACAACTTCTTCTTACAATTACTGTACGCTTTTCTATTCTGTGATCTAGCATGCTTTGCATTTCTGTTGCTTGCATTCTGATATCAAAATGTTTTCCAGTAAGAAGTTCCGTATTTTAGTTCAGTTGTTTATGAGATTTTTGATTGTTAGAATCAGTGAGAGTTACTCTCACTGATACTGCAATTTTTATCTTATTTAACAGGTATAATAATATTGTACCCAAAGAATGGCCAACTAGAGCTGGTGAAGGATATGTTTTGCCTGAAAAATCATTTTATAAACTCTTTTTATGGGGCACTTAAAAGTTAGAGATGATTTAATACTGCCATTCATTTATCTAACATAAATGTCAAACATTTTTGTTTTCTATACGTGATACATTTCTAATTCATGGGAAAAAAGAAATAAAGAAATTCTTACTGATATAGAGCACAATACAGTGCTGAGGCAACCTGGCTCATAATCTTCCTGTCTGTGTTGTGTCTATTTCCTTTTTAAAGACACAGTTCTGTGTAGGCATATATGGATAGGCATAAAAGGTAATAAAACTCTACTCTTAAAACTTTTACTAATTGCTACATTTACTATGAAGAGAGACTTCAAAGTCCTTCCTTTTCCAGAAGTTCTAAAACTGTTCTTCTTTCAGGATTGCTTTATTTATTTTGTTCTGAATTTTATTTTTGGTTTCTGAGCAAAGAAGTATCTCATCAATGTCTGTGTTCCCACGCTATTCCCATGAAAATCTCACTCAGGCTTGCAGACAGATGCACTGCAGATCCTGAGAGTACTAAGAGGGTCCAATTCTGTGAAGTGCTGAGCATTTCCTGTATTTCCCCAGGATTATGCCTTACTAGTACAGTTTCTTCCTGAATTATTCCAACTTTCCCAAACTTTGTGTGGCATATTATAAAAATTTAGTTCACAGTTTCTAAGCTTTCAAAACTTTCCAGAGGGAAACAGCACACAAGAGTCCAAGTACACTTTTGGCTTTCATACCAATACCAGTTCCCTGAGGAGAGTTTCAATTATTCTGTATTTTAGTTAAGAGGGACTATTACAAGTATGAAGCATTTTCTGCCAATACACTTTTGACTGAATCTTATGTTCACACTCAACTCTTCTAGAACCAATTTTTCACAAGCATTTAAAAAACCTGACCACTACAATAGTGCAAAAAACTCCAAAAGGCTGCAAGTCCCATTTCATCAAACAAAAAGAAGAGGTGCTTTTTTAAAAGCAGTTAGTCCACTGACTGGTGGAGTAGATTTATGACAAAATAGCTGTATTTCATATAAATAAGATTTTGTGGAAAGATTTATATGAATAAGACAAAATATGATATTTTGTATCCACCCATCCTAATCCCTAATTTTGCATGTAAGTTTAAATTACAGACTGGTTGCAGGGAGGGTAGATATTTCTTTTGAATAAACCTATTTCTTTCTTGTGTCTTGGCAGCAAAGTAAGCAGAAATATCACTTAGTACAAATAAACTGTCTAACCAACAAACAAAACAGCAACACTGTACCAACCCTTGTAGGAGTGTCTATTTTTCGTTGGAAAGAATGGGAGAATGCAATACTGTTGACCACCGATGTACTTCAGACCTTCAAGATCAGGGCTTGCAACCTAAACAAAGTTCAGGAAGGAATGGACTGTGTGTGCAACAAGTTGCAAAACTTGCTGTGTCTCTTAAAACAGTAGTATAAAATTAAAGTTTTATTTATATTTGCCTGTTTTTTCAGTAATGTGGTGATAGCGTGATAAGCTAACCCACAGATAAATTACATCAAGATTTTTAATTCTGCCTTTTTAATGCCTATTTCTCTATTGTTTTGCACATCTAGTCTAGTCAAAATTTGCACCACTCTGATCACTTTAACATAGTTGAATCCTACTCCCTGACCTCTGGGCTTAACATGATATAGGAAAGAGAGGAAGATCCAGATGTGAGAACCCAACAGGCTAGGGAATATTTAGAGAAACTGAATGTATTCTAACCTGTGAGACCAAAGGATGTCTACCCAGGCATGCTGAAAGTGATGGCTGATATGACTGCAGGGCAACTTACATGAGTGGAAAATCATGACAGCTTTGGGGTGTTCCTGATGGCTGGGAAAGACTTACACCTATATTCAAAAGAGGCAAAGAAGCAATGACTCTAAGCTTGTAAGCCCATCTTAGACCAGGGAAAGATCATGGATCAGACCTTGGAATCCATTACCAAAGATATGAGTCACAGGAAGGCAATTGGGAACAATCAGCATCAATTTACTAAGAACAAAATCATCCTTGACCAACCTGATTTATCTTTCAAGATGTAATCACTGGCTATGTGGACAAGAAGAGACAGATAATATACCTTAACTTTCACAAGATTTTCGAGTGTCTACCAAAGCAGTCTCATTTGAAAGCTGGAAGTATGAGCTGGAAGAGCAGGTGTTGAAATGGATTGAAAACTGTCTGGACTAACATAATTCAAAATTGTCAAGCCATTAAAACTGACATCTTAACTAAGGTATCTAGTTCAAAACCAGCTTATTTATCTCTTAGAGTTTTTAGAATGTGGTGGAACTAATTTGTTCTGATTTCCTAATGGAATCTGGACGGCCTTTTTAGATGCAGGACAAAATGGCTGAGAAGATAATGTTAAACATTGCTGAACGCAGAAGACCAGTTTTGCACTCAGCCTGAGGAAAAGATAAAATTCTATGAAAACTGGAATCAGTGGTATTTCAGGGAGTTCTCCAAAATGCAATGGATTGGGAACCTTTGGAAGCAGATGTATCTCCTGCTATGTGCACTGAGTCCTACAAAGTGTAAGAATATCTTGTGAAGACATCAAAGAAATGCATAAATTCAAGCCTGAAATCCAAGCAGGAAAAAGATGGTGGCTCAAAGTATACCCTTACAGTTGCTGCAGATGTGACAGATTATCTTGAAATATTTTCCACAGACATCAAGTAAACAAACAATGGCAGCAGAGGGAGATGGTGGTGCCATAAGTAGTAATAAGAAATTTCCATGGGTTTCCAAGTGGTCTGAGGAAACTCAATTTATGTTTGTGAGAATGTGACACTATTTACAAGTGTACAGGACTGAACAATCCAAACTTTTAGCTTAGTAAACACCACACAAGATACCATATATTTAAGCTTTGGCTCTCCTGACTGGTATGAGTGTTATGAAATTCCTATTCATATTCCTGAATATTCCTAACAGAGCAGTCCTGAAGTCCTGGCACTAGAAGCATCTGGGTCTGGAGAAACTGTAAGTTGTTTGCATATACACAGAAGCAACCCTGGCATATAAACAAATACATTGCAGCAAGTTTCCTGATTTTGTTTTTCTCCTATGCTGAAAATTCCATAGTTAAGTTATGAGGAAGTTGAGACTAAGGAAAATATATCACAAAAGACTGAATTAGTATTTCATTACTAGAGGGGCGCTTCAGGATAGCCTCTGTCTTCAACAACTGTGTTCTCTCATGTGAAGCTATAGAAAAGCTGCTGCAGCTACAGAAGCTTCTGGCTTCCATTAAAAACCAAAATGTTCTGAAAGCAGTTAGATACTGTTTAGACCATCACTGATTAAAAAGTACTGAAAGTGCTGAAAAATATTATATCCTGTTATTCCATTTCTTTTGGAAGCTAACACATTCATGTATTGTAAAATTCAAAGGATTTCAACAATGTAGCTAGCTTTTCTCCTCTTTCTTTTCTTTTCTTTTCTTTTCTTTTCTTTTCTTTTCTTTTCTTTTCTTTTCTTTTCTTTTCTTTTCTTTTCTTTTCTTTTCTTTTCTTTTCTTTTCTTTTCTTTTCTTTTCCTTTCCTTTCCTTTCCTTTCCTTTCCTTTCCTTTCCTTTCCTTTCCTTTCCTTTCCTTTCCTTTCCTTTCCTTTCCTTTCCTTTCCTTTCCTTTCCTTTCCTTTCCTTTCCTTTCCTTTCCTTTCCTTTCCTTTCCTTTCCTTTCCTTTCCTTTCCTTTCCTTTCCTTTCCTTTCCTTTCCTTTCCTTTCCTTTCCTTTCCTTTCCTTTCCTTTCCTTTCCTTTCCTTTCCTTTCCTTTCCTTTCCTTTCCTTTCCTTTCCTTTCCTTTCCTTTCCTTTCCTTTCCTTTCCTTTCCTTTCCTTCCTTCCTTCCTTCCTTCCTTCCTTCCTTCCTTCCTTCCTTCCTTCCTTCCTTCCTTCCTTCCTTTTTGTTTCTTCCTTTCTTTCTTTCCTCTCACAAAAATTCCATGAAATAAGGTAGAAGAGAGCAGCTAGTCTCACCTCTGTGTCTTATATGCAATTATCTACCATGCATTTCAAAGAAGTAGTCTTCAGGAGACTAAAATATTCAGGAGAGATTCAGGTTGCAAGTCAAAGTATTTGTAAGTAAATTAATTTATTAAATTAATTTAAATAAGCCAGATAGAAAAAAGAAAGAGAATTTTGTGTAGGTCCTCATGATGAAGGGAAAGAAAAATAAATCAGTATTTCAGCTAGTTGTGTCTAGCAAGTCCTCTTGTGGATTTGTTTAATAATGTGACTGGATGCTAAACAGGAGAGAAGAATCTTCATACCATTCCTGGGCTACTCTGGTCTCTATCTCACTTCCATTTGTGATGAATGCTTCAGACAAGAGTATAGCCAACCTTTTGTCCTTTGAAAACCCCTGATTAGCCAGGGATAATCATTCTGTTCCAATGCCTAGAGGTGATGAAATAAAGTGTGAGCTTTTATTTTAGTTCTTATTTTTCTGAAAAACTAAAGCAAGGAAGTTGCCCTACTGATTGCAAGTTGCCTTACATACTGATTCATGAACAAATCTCAGTCTTTTCAGAACCTAAGAAAGAAATTACCATGGATGGGAACTGTTGGAACAAGAGAGACTTCTGAAATCATGTCACATCTTTCCAAAGACATGGAAAGATGGATCCAATCTTGTTTCCTAAGAAGTAACCTAATTTGTTTTAAAGACTTGAAATAACTCCAATCTGCAACTTTCTCTTGTAAATGGTGCAACAAGTAACTGCTCTTTTTCCATTAATGTAATACAAGGTTGAACTTTTAATTGCATTCTGCAGCAAATGACTCAATCTTCTTACGCCTTTGCTGGCAAGACTTAAAAGCCAGTCACTCTTAGATATCTTTTCTACATTCCTACATACAGTTATCAAACCACTTGCTATACTTTGGGCTGATTCCCAAGTGCTTGCCAGGAATGAAAGATATGATATACTTACTATAAAAGCATTTACTTCTGAAGTGACAAAATTGACCTCTATTCCATCTGTAAGTATTTATTTAATTTGAATTACCGGTGGATAAATGAACTTTTCCAGGAGTTATCATTGATCATGATCCCATGTAAAACCCTGAACACAGATCTAACACAGTAATTTTGTTAATTAAACTTAAGAGAAGTCAGTGGGAAACCTTCCTTGACTTTAACAAGCACTCAACCCTTTCCTAGATCACTGAATCACTATCTTTCCATATCTTTTCTGACTTCAAATGCTAAATAAATTGATGTTTCTTTGGTCAATTCAATCTCACTTTCATCAGATGCTTTATTTGCCCTGTCAGTTTTACAAGCTGCTACTGAAATGAAGTTTGAGAACCAATCTTCCATGCCTGGGAACCAATTGAATGTACCTCATTAAGAGGGGTCATGACATGCCTGTGTCATGTTGTACCTCATGTGAGAAGGAAGCAAACTATTCAGCCACCTCATGCTCAGAAAGACTTCTGTCACCTAAGTCACAAATCCAGCAAGACAAAGTCAATTTCCTACTGCCAGCTATTGAAAAGAGTAATAAAAAATTAATTAACCTTTATAGTGATTAGTTAGAGGAACCAGGTTAAAAGCTATCTTGAACCTCTTTTTAAAATGTCTAGTAACATAATACAGCTTCTGATACCAAAACTACCTGAAAGGAGGCTGTAGCCAGGTGGGGATCAGCCTCTTCTCCCAAATAACAAGCAGTGGGGTGGGAGGAAATGGCCTCAAGTTGCACCAAGGGAGGTTTAGATTTAATATAAGGAAAAAAATTTCCACTCTGTGTGGTCAAGCATCAAAACAGGACGCTCAGGGAATTGGTGGAATTACTATTCATGTAGGTGTTCAAAAAATATATAGAAGTAGTGTTTGGTGACATGGTTTAGTGGGGGAACTTGCAGTGTTAGATGGTTGACTATTAGATGATCAGCCTTAATGATTCTATTATTTCACTTGAAAGTAATTTTATCAAAGTAATTTAACATCTTATTGAACAGAATTATTTTCTATGCATTATGCAAATTTTGGTGTGAACAACTTACCTATTACCTATAAAGGAAATTACCAAAATCTTTTAAAATTACTTTATTTAATCCAAAATAAAATAGGCAGTGGAGCAGCAATCCTACAATGAAATGTCTCTCTAATTTGGATGAATTCCTCCTGCAGGTGAGGAACACAGCTCTCTAGCACAGTGAGATCAGTATAGTTTTAATGAACAGCTGATGGGGCCAAGACTTGGGAGAGTCACAGCCAGAACTGGTAAAATTTTCCTCAGGAGCTGCCTTTTAGTGGAAGGACAGCTGCAGTATTTGGGAAAATCTTATTTAGCTGACAGTCAATTCCAGAGTATCTAGAAACTGATAGAGCAGATGTGTTTGTTGAAGAGGTGGAAAAGAAATGCTTGGTAAACACCAGAGCTCACAGGGCTGCACATTCCAGCTGGCCTGCACCAATGCCTGCAGGAGTGGGAACTTTGTCCATGCACATAAACAACCCTTGGGACCAAAACATAGTAACAGTGTAATTACTGCTTTGATAATAGCTATTAGAATTCAGTGAAAACAGTAAGAAGAGATTTAATAGCTCATACAGCTTCTGTGGGAACTTCAGATGACCACACAGACCTCAACAGGAATTAAGAAAGAATTTCCCATGCATTTTATGGAAGTTGCTTATTCCATGTGGATTTACACAGGAAGGTGATTTACCAGGGGGAAGAACTGAGTCAATTTCTCATTTTGAAAGGTGATATTGATAGTATTTTTGGGGTAAAATTTGCTAATAGTACTGTAAGGTCACAAGGCAGCATGAAATGCAAATTTGTGCCTTTTTTTTCCCAAGTAAATCTTAACGACTGTCTGCTAGAAGATGATAATGATGTGTGGAAGAAGATAAAGGTATAATTTTTTCACACAGATTAATGAAAAAATCCACTCTTTAATAGCTAGGAGAGAGAACCTTTAAAAACCCCTCCAAACTAGGAAAAATTACGTGCAGATTTTTTTCTTTTTTATAAATTCCTCAATCCACCCTGTATCAATAAAAATAGCCTTGCATTTGAAATCTCTACTAATTCTTCATATACACTTTCATATACATATCATAGCGACATATCATGTGTGTTTATCAAATGATGCTTTTACATATATTTGTGCCATTTCCATAATGTTAAATATAAATTTTCATTGTATTTGCTGTCTAAAACTGTTTGAATTTTCATTTGTAGATAGTCAACACCTACCAATTTCAGATGAAAGTTAGCAATCATCATCTTCATATTTCACCTAACACAGTCCAAATCCGTACCTTCATTGCTGTTGTTTTATTCCCTGCTTCTGATCTGTACTCTTACAAAGACTGTGACCATGCTTATTTGTTTCTTTCTCACAGTATGCCTTCTTTCCTGGATCAAAAACATGCTCATAGATGCCTTGTTCACTGGCTTATTTTGTCAAATACAATTGTTGCATCCAGCAATTATTTCCCAAAAGACATATAAGTATCTTTTCCCATGTCAAATTCTGCCTCTAGCCCACTGTTATTTGAAGACAAGATAATGAGAGAGTGTTTTTAAAAATGTTTTACTCATTAACAATTCTGTGATTTTTTTTGTCTGTCTCCTAGTGTGAACTGCCTTATCTCGGTCTTTAGACTGAAATCTTCTTGAAATAGGACTGTTACTGAAATTAAACACCATACTTGCAGCAACTGAAAAATAAGAATAATGGTAATATTGGTAGCCTGCTAGTTTTTTTACTTTAGTTCTCATCAAGATCATGATTACACTTCACAAACCTATTTTAAGTAGTGACAACATTATTTGCATTACTGAAGTACTCAAAAGCCACAGACTTGGACCACAACCTCGTTGTGCAAGATCCTGTACAAACAGGGCAGAAGAATTACCCATACACCAGGAGGAATGTAACCAGCATAAAGCAACAATCCTCATGCAGACCGATGTGGGAGTACAAGGAAAATGATCGTTTGTGTCATATAAATAACATTCTAATTATTCTGGGAACACTGGGATCTTGACTGATATCAAAGGTTTTCAGATATTCCTGCAGAAGAGTACAGTACTGAAAGCACTTGGAACAGTCAATGAGACAGCTTTGATGATGTATGTGGACATGACCCCCATGAGGAAAAGAGTGAAGGATTCCAGCCTCCTGTGTTTTGGTTTTCCTCACAATTGTGACTCTTACCCTATAAGTATTTTTGTGAAGCATCTGGGCTCTCATAATCCTGAACATTATAAAATATAGAATATTTTTGATCTAGAATATTTTGGTGTTTTTTTCTTCATTAACGGTTTCATCTTTTAATTTTTAGTGAAACATGAACTATTGTTATCCTTCCCTTTTCCCTATTTCCACTTTCCCTTTAAAGAGGATCATCCATTTCCAAAATATTCAGCCCCTTCAGCCCACTGCTACTCCGGGGGTCAATATGCCCTTATGCCTCTTTTCTCTTTTTCTGCTTTCATATGTAAAAGGATTATGAAAAATACTGACAATTCTGGAGCTTTTGGAGAAATTTTAAATGCAATTTATATTCTTCATGGACTATACTGAAATGCCTATATCTTGCAGGAATAAGATCTCTTCTAAAGTTCTATTGCTGTCATAAAGACTATATTTGTAAAAATTTGTGAAGTGTCTGAATACATAGTACAGCTCATAAAAATATGCACTAAAGATTTTACTGTATCATGAATGGCATAATTGCTACATTAACCAATACTCATTAGTAGCTTCTACTGGGTATCTAGTTACAGTCCACAAGACTGGAGCATGTTTTTTGTCAGGCATGTTTGCATGCTGAATTTGTTGCAAGATTAGAGTGTGAAATGCCAGTTGTTTCTCTGCAATCTTTCACAGGATTATGCAGCAATGTAATATACTCATTGTAATGCAGTTATTGAAGGTAACAGTAATAGTCAAAGGAGACTTAACAGGAAGAGGGCATTTCTTAGCAATGTTATCACTGTGACTTAACAAAAAATGATTTAGAACTTAAACCGTGTACGAATGTGCTTACATTAATACCCATCAATGACAAAACACAGTACCAAAAGCATACAAGATATGTTAACTGGAAGGAATCTTTTGCCTGTGTTGTGATTAACCCCACCTACACCATTTGCAAGAGATTAAGGAAGTTTAGAATTAGAAGACACATGTGTTAAGGAAGGATGGTAGCCCAAAAAAGCATTCTTACAGGCAGACACCGATGAAATGCTGCCTTGGAATTCGTGTATCCCAGCTTTCACTCCACCCTACGGGTAGCCTGGGCAGCAGCAGCGGGAGATCTGATCAGGCTCACGTTCTGCAGAGCCCTGCAGCAGAACCACTGATGACCCCGAGTGATTAAGGGTCAACAAACTTTAGCCTGAAGCAACTGTTCTATGAACTTTGGCACATTCTGAGTTGGCTCCTGCTGGTTTGTTGCCTTTGGCCCTTATCTTGCAGTTTAGCAAGGATTGTGAAATTCTGAATAAAGTTACAAGACATATCGGTTCTGTCTCAGTGACTCAAGGTCTTGCTCTTCAAATGTTCTTGGTCTTCAAAATTCCTTTGGCAAATAATCTCATCTATCAGTTAAGCATTTTCCAATAGGTGTGTCAAAAGACCCCTCAGAAAAAAAAGAGAAAAATTTGTATAACTATATAAAAATAGAATTATAAATATCATGTGGGACTGGGACACATTATTAGATATTCTCTGTGGTAGCACTTTGGAAAACCTACCTGCAGCCTGTGTATGCACAAACTTCAGCCCATGACTAAAAAACTATGTTTTGAATTCAGTACTGTGTGTTGTGTTCAGATGGATGAAGGCAACAACTACTCCAGAAAAGTGCAAATATCTTTGGGACATGAAAAGAAAAAGAAGAAAAGAGCAACATACTTTTGGAAGTACTTATAAACCTAATTCCATTGACTCCCAAACATTTACGTTGTTTACAGAAGAGAAATTTTAACATAAAGTTAACTAGACTTCTGAAATTATTGTTATTCTTTCAAGGCAGGACTTAGGCTCTTGGAAGATACTATAAATCCTTCCTTATTAAGGAAGAGAACATATAAATCCCCAAACTCCTTTATTTCTTGGCAATATTTCACAATATTTGACAACCACATGTCTTCCTGAAGTGCAGAAGGGCTTCTAGGTAGATAGGTTCTCTGAATTAGAAAAAAAAAGAAAAGAAGTCCATCTTTTCCTTATATACAATCCATATGCTCTGATTTTTCCCTGTATTTCTGTATTTCCAAGACATTATCCACAGGATGTTCTAAACTACATGAGAAACCTGTTAAAGATTTTTTCCTTTCCTGAGAATACAGAGGTTTTAAAATACCATGAAACCCCTAAGCATGTTGAAACATCACTCTGTGTTGGCAATAGCAAAATTAGATCTTTCTTGAATTGCTTTTGTATTGGCAAAGCAGCAAAAGAAGAATTAGGCAAATTGCATGTGACTGTATAACAAACGTCCACAATGAGCCAACACAGTTCTCGTTTAATGGTTTGAAAGCTGGATATGAAATTGGCTCTATCACTTTCTGTCATGTTTTTTGCTATCTGCCTTACAACTATCACCCCGTGGATTCTCCAAGCAGATACTGAATTGTTGAATTTAATAGCAGAAAATTAAGAATTTTAAATATTAAACATATTAAATATTAACTATTTTAAATTTAAAATATTGATATCTGAAATTTCCATCAGGCTTCCAAGGACACCAATCTCAGTCAATCTCATGAGGTGTTTTGAAACTCACCACGTTTCAAAGGAACAGTAGTATATTTAATCCCACATAATCTTCCATTTATTCACTGATACTTGTAAGCTGTGTTCACACTTCTAGGGCTATAACACTGTGGTTAAAATATGCTGGATTATGAGTGATGGCTTTGTATAGAAAGTGCTTTCTGAAGGATCACACACTGAGTGATTAATTCCATCATCTACTCCTCTCCCTTCTATGAAATTAAACCCTACTTGGGTTTCACATTGCAGTCTTCAGACTCAGTGGCCTACAATTCCTCACTAGATGTCTCCCATGTCCAGCTTTTTTGTCACCTATCAAACTCCTGTGGGAGAACAAGCTTCCCAGTCCAGTGCCATTCACATACAGACAATATTGTCTTCTCAGAATGGGAATTCAGAACTTCAGAATAACTTTGGGAGGTCAAAGGATCTCCTATCTTTCCATCTCAAGCAGTACCCTGCTTGCCTTTCTGTATTCTTCAGGCAATACTTTACTATTGTTTTCTGTGTAATATGTGCAGTATTTAAAATACAGTAATCATATTTCACCATTTATTGGGTGACAGATACAGGGATTATCAAGTACCATTACAGGTTGTTTGGATTTTACTTCTCTTTTAAAATCAGGATAGTACAAAAATGTCATAAAGACAGTTTGGTAAGAGAAGGTAAATAGAACAAACTTTCAGAGCACAAACTATGTGTTAGGGAATAAAAACAGACAAACTAAAAACCTTGCTAATCACTGTGTAACACAGAAAGGTTCTTCAGTTAGTTTGAAGAAAATAAAAAAGTGGCAACACACTGGAATGTACAGTTTCTATTAATAGAAAGCCCCACTAACTAGAAGCTCATGCCATGAAATTAACAATTTACAACACCTTCATTGTATAGTGCAGTGCAGAAAGTGGAAGGTTGTTTCATTTCTGTATTTCCAGACGCGTGTCATTTCCAACCCCATATTTAATAGTGTGTAACTGCCTGAAGGGGAGAGATCAGAATGTGTGGCATGTCTCACTGAGAGGAATTTTGTGCATTAAAAAACCCCAAACCACACTCTTTCAACTATTAAACAGAGAGCTAACCAAATTCCTTGCTTCCACCCTGACTTTGAAGTCCAAAAAAAAAAAAAAAAAAACCCAGAAAAAAGAGAAAGAAAAAATAAAAAAGAATGGCAAGAAAAGGAAAACAAAAAGGGGGAAAGCAAGCAAGAATTGAGACATGGAAGAGAGTGAGGGAGAGGTGGGAAGAAGGAGACCTCAGGAGGAAGAAAATTCCTTACAAGAGAGGTATATGTAAACGACAAAAAAACCAAGGTTTTCCATGATGTCACTCACAGCATGTCTGTGTCTGGAAAAGTACTTGAAAAGGCAGACATGGATTTGTTCAATTTCAGTAATGCAAACTATTCATGCCACGTTTTCAAACCATGTTCCAGAAGTAAAGAATACTGTGTACAAGGCAAAAAAGAAGAAAATTATTTATTTGTGGCCAACAAACTGATTTTATCAAGCTGATACTTTAGGAATTGTCATTTCTTTTTTACTTTTCAGAATCAATTTTTTCCCCAATTTCCTCCTGGTTTACAATCTGTTCCCTCCCCCCACCCTGCTTCTTGCTTTTTTCTTCTTTCATCTCTCGCTCCCTTAAAGAAGTTGATGCAAGGTTTTTTCCTTCTTTCTTTATGTATGTGCTTCTACTTTCCTATGCTCTCCATCTACTGGCAGAAAGATTAAACTGTTGTCACTGTTTTTCTAACTCAAATTCTGTCTTCATTCCCTCATTCTGGGTGCCTTTATTTGTCTTGGACTCTAGCCCGAAATTCTTTCTTAGATAAAACACAGGAAATTCTCACCAAAAGACATATTTACATATTACATTGTTTCTTTCCCCTTTAATACAGCTTTTCTTTCTTGAGGTTTTGCATATTCTCTCTTCAGCTAAATACACATTATTCCCCTCCCCCTCTCCTCCCCCTCAAATCACACTTAAAATAACAACAACTACAAGCAGAGACGTGAATTTATGGAGACTGAATTCAATACTAGCAAGACTGACAGCATAAACAATTATTAGTGATGTACTTGTCCCCCAGGGGCACTGGTCTTCAGTCCATGGCTGGGAAAACATCAAATACCTATCTTTGCACTAAGTGCCAATATTCTACCTTGTTCGATTCACAGGCAAACTTATTATCCAGCTATATATCAGAAGAGAAGAAAATCAGATGCTTCTAGAAATGAGCAAGACTGTGTCTGCACAACCTTTCCAGTGATCTTATTGGGAGTGACCTGGTGAAAGACAACCATGGAAAATGCAGGAGGGAAACTGTACTTTGGAGCAGGGCGGGTACAAGTTGGTGTAACTACAGTGACTTTTCACAAGATGCAGAGCCAGAGTAAAAGTCAGAAATGTGGAAATTGCAAAAAAAATAGAAGGAATACAGGAGAAAATGAAGAAAAAAGAAGAAAAAAGAGAATAAAGGAAGAAGAAAGAAGAAACAAAAAAATGGAAAAAAAAGTAAGAAGAAGAAACAGGAAAAAAGACACTTCAATGATTCAGGAGCATAGTTAAGTTAAAGTAAATAATAATTTTAAAATAATTCTGATCTTTCCTGTTTTTATATACACAATTGTGCCAAAAGGGATTTAAATTTCATAACATCTCAACATGGGCCAAAATCACATCAAGCACCAAACTTTTGGATATGAATAATAGAGGATTACTTAAAAACAGCGTTACAGTAACACTATAATGAATAGAACAATTCCTATCTCTTTAAGGCAACTTTTTTTAATATTAGTTTAAATGATCACTAATAGTTATTATCACCTTGGAGATTAGCACAGCAAATACTCAAAGCAGTAGGTTTCTCAGTAATTTTTTGGCAGCTCAAATATGATTGCCTGCAATCATTGTGTATGTCACCTCCTTTACATGGCAGTACTGCATGGGACACCTGGGTTTTTTGAACCTCCTTGAATCACACAAAGGAGGAGACAGAAAGCAACTGCACCTCTAAATCTAAGCATTATCTTACAAATGAACTCCTGAAATGACACAATATTTTCCATCTTCAAAACACTAAATTCTTTCCCATCTCCTGAATTGCTGAGGGATAAGGTAAAAGCTCTCAGTCACAAGATGGTCTTCAATCCGTGCTATTTAGTTTGACTGCTTCTCTCCCAGTGATCTAAGTCCTGGAGATGTTATAAGTACTCACAGAGTCTGATAGAGATACAATGGATTTCTTCATAGAGCTATCCAAAACCAAAACTAGAGGTGTCCTTGGCAAATTACGAGTTAATGAACAATTCAGCTTCTAACAACAGTTTGTCCCAGCTAAAAGTCCTGTGCAACACTTTTGGGCTGTATAAAGTTGCAGCCTTTTGTCACCTATTTGTCTGCTGGCAAAAAGTTCAAGTCTTTTCATAGCTTTAAAGCCCCTTATCCCCATTTCCCACTAAATCTGTAATCTAGCTTTCTGCAGCAAGTCTTCAAGTTTTCTTGCTTTCCATCCCTTCATACTGTCAAGCAAGGGGACCTAGTGACCCTTTCTGAAAGTCTACTCTGGGGGATTTTGAAGGTATCTTGAGTTATCACCGAACAGGATGGGAAACAGTCACAAATGTATGAATACTTCATTTTCTATGGTGTTTATTAAAGACTTTCACACAGAACTTTTTTTCTCATTTTGGCACAGATCATCAACGTTGTTTTAAGGAATTACATCATTAAAATCCTTATGCTAGTCTGCATGTGGTGTAATTAATCCCCCATCATATTCTCCGATTATTTCCTTTCAAAGAGGTAGAATTCTAAAAATGGTGAGAGGTACAGATGTAATAACTGATGCAACATATCTCAGTACAATTTTAACAGGAAATTTCAGATTCCTTCTTTTCAACAGTTTCCCAGAAATGTTTGGCATTTATTACTCGCTGTGAAAGACTCTATCAGGCATGATGCAGAGAAGACGTGTCACTAGGAGAACTTATGTTGAAATAAAACTCAGTGCAAGAGAAACAGCTTCCATGTAAGAGAAACAGCCCAGAAAAGGCTTCCATGTACAGCTGTCAGTGGTTCAGAGCATGTCTGTGGCTGTGTTGGATCCATCTAGATTACTTCCCTCTCCCCAGACCTGCAGTAGACTAGAGGATGTGTATAAAAACATGGAAATCCCAATGACAAACTGTGATTCTTGAGTAAAATACAAATCCTTCATTAGGACTTCATTGCATGACTGACAGTAAGCCTGTGATGATAACGTGCATCATTTGTTGTTTTGATGGGTTACAAACTTTTTCCCAGAAAAATGCCTAAGCACGATTGAGATCAATTTGCTTTCAAATTCCACAATATCAGTAATTTTTAATCCTTAAAAAAATATTGTCCCTTGTTTTTAAGAAGTAGTGATTACTTGCTGTGTACCTCACCTTTCCAGTCACATTTCCTGCGGTGATCATTTTTGCAAGTGTTGGCTGATACTAAAAGAAATGCAATTCCATACAGATGTATACACCTCTGCATTGTAGCAATTTAAACAACAAAAAAGTATTAATAAAACTTTTCAATGCTTGATGGATTTTGTTTTTCTTCAGAAAAATAAATTCTTAATACCACTGACATTAAGAAGCAATTTATGTGAGTTGCAGAAATTTTTGCACTCACAGGCTTCTAATAAAAAATGATTTAAAAATTTTGCCCATCTTTCCACACACATGCAACCTGAATGCCATACTCCATCACAGAATTGAAATTCTTCAGTGCAGAAATGCACTATATAGATTACATACCAACAATGAAAATTTGCAAAGTATTTAAAAGAAAAAAACCAAATCCTAGTGATATAAATGTCATGTAAGCTTTTCTTGGCTAGTGCTGAAAAAGAGTTAAAATTTCATTCTGACATACAGTTAAACATATTTAAGTAACTTCAGGAAAGAAAGGGAAACTTGGTAGGGATTCAACTCAGTCCATATGGAAGAGTACAGAAGACAGACTTGAACTAAACTTATCAGGCATTAAAACTGGACAACAAATGGGAATATTTCATGTAGCCTCTGACATTTGGAACATATTATCATGGAAAGCAAAGTCCGGCAAACTCAAAAATTTAAGCTTGACCAGCTTCATATCAGAGTTGTTTAACCAAAAAAAATGCTGATAACCTGACATTATATCAAACCTACCATGTCAAGAGAAACTGAGCCTTCTACTGTTGGCTTCAAAGAGAAGGAGGTTTATGGATGAAGAATGATATTTAATTTTTTTAAAGCGTAAATACACCTAGGTTTCTAAACAGCATAGTTTTGCTTTCTTCCTTCCCAGCTTTATATCTAATGATAGTAGGCTGAATCCCTGTCTTCAATACTGCTAGTCTACAAAATCAGACTGTGTATGATAAAACTGAGTATTCAACATAGTGTTAATGCATATATATATATAAAAGTTCCTATTTTCTGTGCTTTGAAAATTCTTTAGGCTCTTTGTCTTAAACCAAGGGAACATCAATGTCCATCTGCTGTTACCATCACCCTAATATTTAAGTACCCTCTAACCTAATGGTTGGAAATAGCTTTTAGAAGAAGTAATTTGCTCACAGTTTTCACCTGGAAGATTCCATAAATGAGACAGTTTAGGCATATCCACAAACCATTGGAAGGAGACAAGGCTGCCAGGAGACTTATCTGGCAATATGTGTGCCGTCATGAGAAGCATCTATTTGCTTGAAAGGAGTGCAAATAACTAAACAGGTTATTTAATCCATGTGTAGAAGATAAAAAAATCTTTTTCCTCACTTGCAAATTGATGTCTGCATATTTCTTTACTTTTCAAATATAAACATTGCTTTGGGAACAATTTCTAATTCAATAAGTGACTTAGAAATTTTCACTTACAGCTTTTTTCTTCAGTCAAAACATTTTGTTATCAAAGTTACAATATGTCATTTCTAAATATAAACTAAAAATAGACTATGGTAATTAATTTTGAACTTTAAACCTTTTAACTGCTGCATAATGCCTTAATTCTGCAAAAACGTATCTGCCTATGTCCAAGTGCTTGATGTCCCCCGTGCAGTGCCCCTCATCTAAAAGAGCAAGACACCAGGTGGCAGCATACAGTGGAAAAAATGTACGTGACATTTCTAACAGCACTATCAATTAGTGACGTTACAGCTGGAGAAGTCATAAACTTTTTCTTCAGTTTATAAAAAAATTATTATCAAACATAATCAGATGGAGACAGTGTTGAAGACAGTGTCAGCAACTCTACAAAAGGCAGAAAACATGAGAAAAAAAACAGTATGTAAGCATGGCTGCTCTAAACAAGTTGTAAGAAAAGATAGAAATGTAAATGTACAACTTGACATTTTGGCAAGTCTCAGAAGTCTTCACACTTAATACTTCAGAAGCTGTTTATTTATTTAGATTACCAATATTTTGTTGGGATTGAACTTGGAACCGAGAGAGCAGAGAGCCTAATACGTGTTTTTCCTGGGTCATGCTGTACCTGTATAAAATTGCAAACCTTTCTTTGCATTGTGAGTTTACATTGGTCACTCAGGATTCAATATTGAGGGAGAGAAAAAGTAGGAGAGAGAAAGACTGTCCCTGACCACAGCAAAGGTGACACCTTTCAAAGATGTCATAACTTGCTTATTGCAAAAAAAACCCCTCACCTTTGAGATTTACAGTGCTTAAAAGACTGCCCAGAACTCATTTCATTTGAGATTAAATAAGTACACTTAGGATTAACATAGGAAGAGATACTTAAAACAGAAGAGAGATCCCTTTGGGGAGAAAAAAAAATTTTTGAGAAGTTCATATAACAAATACAGCATAATCCTGCTGTTTTCTTATACATTATTGGCAAATGTAACTTCATAGTATTTTACTTTTTGTAGGGTAAAATAATAGGTTATTAGAATTCAAATTAAATTATGATTGTGTGAAAAGTTAATTTCATAATTAATTCCCTTACCTTGTTTTCTAAAACACTTTCTTTTAAACATAGATATGAAAGACAATACTAAATTAATCAACTTGATCAGGTTCTGAGAAGAATTTTCTTATCTTGTATTCACAAAAATTTTTAAATTTTAAAGAAACAGTGTTTGAATTAATGTTGCACAGTAAGGGTTTTTCTGATGCTAACCAGATTACCTTTCAGTTTTGCCTGAATGAGTAAAGTAAGAATTCAAGGAATACTAAAGTGGCAGCAAAATTTAGAAGTTATACGAGGACTTTGATAAATAAGCAATTATAACATAAAAGTATAATTCAAAGACCAAAATCTATCACCTTTCAAATTGCATGGCCTGCTGCTAACGATTTGTCAGTACAAAGACACTGATATATTCTGTATGTGTCTGCATGCCTCATACTCTGCTGAATTTACTATATAACCTAATGCAGTACAATGTGTAAACATTTCAAATCCTTGAAATAATTTGATAATTCCCCATCATTAATTTTTGATTTGAAATAAAGGTCTCCTTGTACTTACAATAAATTTTATCTTCTTTCATAATTAAAAAACAGTACAGTTAAGAAGCAAGAAACTTGAACTCTTTCTTAATCTACAGATCTCAAAATTATTTTTCACAGAATGATTTGGCTTTCTTTAAAAAGCCCAGATTTTAAATTATATGATTATGAATCAAATGCCCATTTAGTTAAATTATTTTAGTACATATAAATTAAAAGTTTGCAAATCTGTCATCTAGATGATAGAAGTTTTTGTCCCAATCCAGTAACAAGATTTGTGAAAGTGGACTCCTGAGCTCTTCCAAGGCTTCAGTGTTACCAGCAGCTATGCCTGAAGCCCATTCCAGTGCTCAGCCAGACCAGGTAATTTTATACTTGCAGGCACAACTGATGTCTTAAATCACTTTAAGAATTGAATGCATCTTAAATAAATTATTATAGCTAATCTGAAAAACAATCTTGTCCTAGGTACCAGCTATTCTGGTGATAATAGTGCTTGATTACCTTTGTACAGTGTGATTAAGGTTAACTTGGACACTGTTGAAGCAGGAGGGATAAGACTGCCAAGGCAAGGGGTAGAAAATAATCACGGCTCGGTTTTTTATCACCTGAACAGAAAATAAACAGGCTTTGCAGAGCAGATGTTCAAGGACAGAATTTTGGCCACAACTTTTAGGCCTTAGTTGCTGCTGTCCTTTAGCCAATTTTTGTACGGAGGAAGTAAAAGAAAAAAAGGACAATAATAATTGATTCAAGTTCTCCTTAACTGGTTAGCTTTTAACTGGGCATTGGAAAAGGATATGCTAACTTGCCTTTAGTTATTAATAAGTACTGTAGTCCCATACTGTTTCTATAACAATAAATCCACATTTAAAAAGAAATAATTTCTGGTCTTTATTGTTAAGAATATTTTAATTGTCCAGATGTGTAGCATTGGTTTGTAGAAGGCAATGACATGTAAAATATTTACATTCCTTTCTCTCCAAATCCAGACAAGACACTCCCTTTTTCCAGTGTTTCTCATGGCCGCTGGGGCAAAAGACTGTTGATTTCTTATTTTTTTAACCTGATTTCAACTCTCATGTGATTAGTGCTAGCCAAGTATATATCCTCAAATGTTAATATACAAAAATCTTTGTCTATTTTGGAGACTGATTAATAAACCTCCAGAACATAAAGATGTGCCAGTTATCGAAGCATGGGGTTGTTTTTACTCCATAAACATAAGTAACATAAGGATGCCAAAATTATTTCTTACTATCCCATCCCAAATTATGCAGCAAATGTATCTATTCAGTCACATGAATCCTTATTTTTCCAAGGATTGTCCATATAAGCAGCTTTCCAAACATGTACAATTTGTGGCTCAAACACCCCATTGGTCACATGATGCTATTTCACCCTGACCATGAGATATAACAGTGGCATCCTAAATTTAGGATGGAGGTTATTCAGCTGTATGCTTCTCACAAGCCCAAAATATCAAGTACATCTGCATATCAAAGGCCTTCACGCTGCAAACTGCAGAATCATAGAGAAGCCTTTCCATAATGCTCTGTGGAGAATCCTGTTCTTCCTTGTCATGCCTGTATTCAGAAAGGAGTTCTCTGTGTGTGTGAGCATGCAGGTGTGTGATTATACATATGGATATCTACTGTACACACAGGCATTCACACTGACAAGAATGGGTTTGACTATCCAGAAGTGAACCTTCATGAAATGTAAAATAACTTGTGCATGAAAATATACGCACATAACCTTAATTTTATTTAAAATCTATTCTAAAATCTATTATTAATTTGCAGAGAAAATTCTATTTGACACTGAATTTTAAATACAATCCTTGTTTAACATTTTATAAAATATTCTCATGAATATTTAAAATGTCCTGCTTTCCATAAACCAAGGAGTGAATCATTTCCACTAGGACTATCAAACCAATTATGCTCATGGATATGCCAACACATTGTGACACTGTTTGCAATTGTTTGGTTTGAATCCATATAAAGCTGAATGAACATGAATGGGCGTAGTTTGTCTGTACACAACTTTTCTATCTATGAACGATATCATAATATATAATAATGAGATATTAACTGTTAGTTAATAACTTTTACAAGTTCTTTATCAGGAACCAGATCCAAACTCATGTGTCCCTGTGCTGCCTTGGTATTCCCACTACCCAAGTCTGCATATGATGTGGTGTTTAACTTTGCAGTCTGACTTTGATGCAGTCAACTGTTTGCTATAGCTTGTTTAAAAATACCACAAATCATTCCATAGTATAACTAATCACTCTTGCACTCCTGTTTACATACTATTAATAAACACAACAAAAGAAGTTGTCCTTGGAGACTAAGCATCTGGAATCCTCAGAGATCTGCAGTTACAAACTCCAGAAAGGGAGTAAAATCTTTGAAATGGTCCATTACCATTAGCTCACTGAGTTTCAAGTGCAGAATAATTTCATTCCTATAGATAGTCTGACCAAAAAATGCCCAAACAAAATCCAAATCAAAACTAGAGAAGCAAAAACAAAACAAAAATTCCCCAAACCCTCAAAACGAAAGTCTCCTTTATAGAAGAACACCACATTGTGGATTTTCAGAGGAGACAACTACATGGATTGCTTGAGGGTCTGAGGAGCTGCTGACTGCAACATTTTCGAAGAGAGTTGTGTTTGGAGAAAATGTAACTTAACTTATATAAAAATTATAAAATCATATAATAAAATATCATTTGCATGTATGTTCAGCGTGACATATTCATCACAGCAAAAGTAAAAAAAAAGAACAAACAACTTGCTGAAGCTGAATTAACACATAATATCTAACTCCAGGAAGTGACCCACACTTTTGCAAAGCCAGGTGTTAAGAGTTCCCCAAATACTAGCAGAAAAACTAAAATTTAAATGGACATTTGATACCTTAAAAAGGGAAAAAAATTCTGTGTGCTTCTCAGGATCTGGTAAAATGGGATAATACCTTCCAGCATAACATATGCACTTATTTGAGAATTTGTGCTGCTATGTATGCAGTGACAGAGTGCAGAGCTCTCTATTTGCTATAGTTATGCACTGATGATAAATTACAAGTGAATTTATTTTTGTACAAGTGAACAATCCCAAATGTAAATGTTTATTAAAACTTCTGTTAGCCACAATCAAAGGCATTAGTTAACTTGCTATTATTGCAGTGCAGTAAATGACAGGTGGCCTCTATTTTACTTTTTATAGACTTGTTCTAAACATATATTTATGCTAGCTACACTTTTTATTTTAATTTTTTTTCCCAGATTTTCTGCCAGTCTGGTCACCAGAAGCATTTCAATAAGTGAACAGATGGAGTAGGAGTTATGCTAAGACTTTTCAGCAGAGAGGTCTAGATTTCTGTGCCTCTTGAGGCAGTGGAAACAGCAACTTCAAGAGGGAACAGATAGTATGTCAGGAGTTTCTAGGACATGCGACCACTTCTGCACACTTTGATGGCTGAAGCATTATGAAGAAGAATTCTTCAAAAGATGCAAAACAGCAAAAGAAAGATCCATGCTTCTCATAGTTCTGTGTATCTTTGAATGAATATGGAAGGAGGTTCCTTGCCATATCAGGCCAGCCCTTCCTCACCACCTAGCATGCACTGGGACCGGCAGAAAAGCGTCTGCTTGCTCACAGGTTCTCCTCTGATCCTAAGCATCTGGAACCACTTGACAGATTTTGCTTTAGAATGACATTCTCAGATCAGTAGGGTAGCAGGGATCTTCAACAGGACTAGAGTGACTGGGTTTGGACATCATAAATCAGCCACACTTTTTCTCTGGCAGCATCCTTAATGAGATTTAGGAAATGTTCTGAGTCATACAATTTCAGAAAAACTTACCTTTCTAAATAGCATAGCTCGTATAAATTATTTTCTCATATAAAAACACAGCTTATAGTAATCATCAGCTGCTAATAGTGTGGTTTTAAATGTGAAACTTCTAGTATTGCTTGCCACTAAAATGGCCCTTTGAGACCACTTGCACTTTTATCCTCAGTGTCACACATATTCTGTTGTACAATCCAAGTAACAAATAGTATAATTTTTTTTAAATTTCACTTCCAATCTTAAATCATCATAGAAGTTTTAAAAAATATAACCTCACCCCAGCCTTTGGTTTAGCTCCAGAGCTTGCTACTGAAGAGGGAGATGCTATGTCAGGAGCATGGGTATTAGAAGACAAGTTTGTTTGCGAGTGATTTACTGAAGCAACATCCACTCCACTTTCAGAACCAGATTCAACATCCTGTAGAAAAATATTGCAAGGCTCTTTAGTAAATGTGAATGTGAAATAAAATCATATTTCTGCTAAATAATGGAAATATTTAGGCAAGCTCGCTTAAATACATATGCTTGCTGCCTTTTTCAATGTGGTGATTTGCATTAGCTGCTGTTCTGAAATTATCAATCACTACTAACATCAAACCTATAATTCCCCTAAAGGATAGAATGCAAGGTAAGAAAAATGAGTTAAGGGCCGCAGAAGTTTGACATTTTTCTCTGATATTCAGTATTTCCTGTGTGCTCCCACCTTCTGTCTCTGCAGCACTGCAAGCTAGTGAACATCTGTAAGCCATTATGCAGATGAAATGACTTCACCATCCAGCAGTTTATACAATTCAGAGGTACAGCTCTTTAGTTTTTTTGAATCACCAGACACTTATCAGCCAAATACCATTTCTGGTTAAAATACCCTTACTTTTAATGACACTGATTACATTCCTCTTTCTGAGAATAAAAAGAAGACATACAGTATGTTTTATTGTTGAGGAAGTAAAAATTTAGCATATGCTTGATTTACTGCATAGGGTGAGGGCAAGGGATTATACTGTTTGCAGATAAATTGTGACACATCTGGCAAAGACCTGGCTATGTGTAGAACCAGCCATATATTGTCATATACTGTCAGGGCTATTAGATGAGGTTCAGCCTGCATGAATAAGCTACACAGAATGCAAAAAAGTCACCTGAACTCTTAATCCCAGAAAACTCTGTGCACACAAAGCCTAAGTTTCCTAATGCCAGGTTCCTAGAACAGGTGAAATATGGGGCAGAGTCATCTCAGGGGCTCTGCTCCTGAACTGAAAAGATATACCACCCTTTGATTAATTAATTCCAGTTAAGTCTCTGGTCTGCCAAGCCAAAGCTGCCATTCAGACAGGTGCCTCTATGCCATGTACACTAGTGTGTGGTGTTCTGAAAAGGGTCAGAAATTAGGGACAAAGCCGGGCTCTAGGTAGGATCTTGTATTTGAGTCAGATATTTCCTGCCAGTGATTCGTCTACAATGTGAAGCACTGGAAAATGCAGCAGAGCCATGGAGCAGCCTCTGTAGCAGTTGTTTTGGCTACAGCTGCTCTCAGAATTTTCTGGTTTGCAGAGCTATTCTGCCACAGTGCAGAACCATGATCCCTGCTGCATTACCCAGGTTTTTACATCATATTCAAATGATTTCTTGCCATAAAATAAATATGAGCTTGAACTCAATACTTATATATCTTGAAAAACAGACCTTTTGATCTTCTGGTCCACAACAATCAAAGGTTCAAAAATTCCTAGGAAATCATTGTCCATAGATAGCATATATTCCATGTTTGATGCAAGCTGTCTTTCTGCAGGGCTGCTTTGCAGCATGGGAACAGGTACCACCTCTGATTACCAGGCAGAGTTACTTATACACATTGCCTCTACTCCATTTATTGCTGTAAGAAATTAGCTAAAGTGCTGGCATGGATTGGCGAGATATAGAGAACAGATGTTAACATTGTATTTCAGGTTTCCCGTGTCATCAGTGTTTAAGGAGATACTGTGAGAACATTGATATTCAGTGGGAAAATATTTAATGATGAAAAATGAAATAATGTGATTTCCTCTAAAAATGACACATTATATAATTTTCAGCTGACCAAGCCCAGTGAAATACAGCTTTTCTCACCTACAGACCACTCACTTAGCAATAATGAAGCGTGGCTTTCAAAGGAAAAACTCCTTGTTATTTAAAAGAAAATATCACTAACCAAAACAAATGATATGAATGCTAGTCTAGAGATCTTGGGGCAGTGTTTCTCAGGTTTCTTGAACTGAAAAACAGCTGGAGCACATGTGGGTGAAGTTAACAGGAAGCCTGCACAAGAATACCTTGGATCAGCCATTTCATGTTCTGCAGAGTTACAAGTGTATAAACACTTTACAGAAAAAAAAGGAATGCATCAGTTATGTTTGTGAGCTGTCCCATCTCCTTTTGGATTACTCTCAGCAAAGAATAATCCTTTTAAGTGAATAAAACCACCTCTACACTAAATAATTCAAGTTCTGCCCAGAATCTTACTTTGAATGACTAAGGACTTTTTTGCCTTCCTCTAGCAGAAAAACAAGACCTGTAGCTCAGACTTACTTTCAGTTCTACGTAATGTCAAATGACATATACTTGTGTTCTGAGACTGGTGTGACCCGAGACCATGCTTACTGCATTTACAGTAGGTGATAATTAGAGATCCAGACATTTTCTGAATTTTGTTGATCTCGTTTTGTTTTATCTGGGAGTTCTGAAGCTCTATTTTACGAAAGGATGCCAAAAGGAAATAATGGATGCCAATATTATTGCCTTCAAAATATATATATAAATAAAAAAAATGTATATATATGAAAAAAACAAAGCAAGTAAAATTCTTTACAAAAAGAACCTTAGTTCTAAACCAAGGAGCTGAAAAATGTGAAGAATGAGAGAAAAAGGTGAAGCAAAAAAGATTCTATTTAAAATAATAGTAAAAAAATTGACCAAACTGGCTTACAGGTATATGCCTTCGTTTGTATGTCGGGGTGCTGGATGGTGAAGAGCCTGCACTGAGAGCATTTTCAATATCCTGGTCAAGCTGGTCCAGTTTCATGATTAACAGCACCATTGAATCCAGTCGTGAACGATCCCGATCTTCTGTTATTTCCTATGGAATAGAAAATACAACTGATAAATCTAAAATGGTATTAGTTGGAAAGAATAACCTTAAATTCTGAAAGCTCTGTTTCTTAATTTGCCAGGAAAGCACACTAAATAATAAGCAGAAATTATAAAAAAAAAAAATACTGCTTTCTGTAACCAGCTTACTGAGTCTTCATGTACTGCTGGGAAAATATTTTATGTTAATACTTAAAATACATCCATTTATAGAAATTAAATTTTTCTAAAGCACAATTGTTTGGAATAACTGCATCATGTACACATACTTTTAAAATAGCTATGGATTCTAAATACTCCTCAAAATATTCATCCCAGATTAATTAACTTGATTGTACAAGTAAAAATGATGAAGGTTAATCTGCAATGGAAACAGGAGAAGAGTTCAAAGAAGCCATTTTCCAGATGAGGATAACCTCAAATTCTTTTCTTTTTGGAACTCATTAGTGTAACTCTGTTTTGTCAATTTGTAGCAGAGATTTCTGCCTTGATTGAAAATTCTTGATACACGTGAGATACATCAGGGTAATAGTGAACACAGAATCATAGATCGTCTGACTGGAAAGAGAGCAGGATGAGGGGGTATTCACATCACAGCCCCAAACACCTAGTTTTTGCAGCTAATTTCTCTATACTCCATAGAAAAAGGAGGCAGAGCAGATCTTCAAAAGTGCAATTCAAAGCAAGATCTTCAATTAGATGGACTAAAAAATGCTCTCAAGGAGTTCCTCCCTTTCCCTTTTATATAGAGATTGAACACAAATGCTAGATAACTAGCCTGCCTCAAAATTCAAGACTATGAAAACCTCTACTAGTTCCAGTAGGGATTTTCATAATTTGAACTTAGAAAGTACGAAGTTCCATTAACTCAGTTGAAATATTTTTATAAATCCTTCTCAAGATATGGGTGCAAAGATGTTACAATTGCATCATTGTGCCTAAGAAGTAGGCAATGTAAATGTCTAAACTAGCCTTTTATTTTATAGTCACTAAACAGTTTTTCAGGCTCCTCTTGTTAGGATTTCATTAGCAAGATTTTCGTAGACTGCTTCAAAGGCACTGCAAAACATGAATTAGATGATTCCTGCTAGAATTAAAGGATATGTATAGATAAAATAGTTGTAATAACTACACTCTACATGATCCTTAGATGAAGACAGATGTGATGAACCAAATTTTAGAAAAGTAGAAATACAAATCTGTCAGTCCATAGCAGTTATCAACAATATACAATGCAAAGGTCAAACCCAAGGAAACCGTGTATTTAATTTTGTATTACAACCTCATATTTTGCATAGGGTTTTTTAAAAAGCTGCTGAATTTGCAGGATCCTCTGATGAATTTGAACTGAATTTAGAGTGATTGTGAGAGAATATGACCTAAAAGTATCTTAGAAATCACCAAAATGGTTTAAGATTCACTTTTTTTCAAACTGAAAACACAATGCCCTGAATGATTCATTGCCACTGCACGGATCTTCATTTTAACTGACGTTCATTTGATACCTGAGGTTTACAAATGTCAGAACAGTTATTTCATCTAATCTTCATGGGTACAGAAAGCCCAGTGGAGCAGCTGAGTGTCTGCTAACAGAGTAGACAGGAGCTCTTTTGTGGCACAGACCATGTTTGCCATGGTGAGCAAGACTGTCACCAGTTTACACATCAGGAGGATTCCAGTGCTGCTACTAAACTAGCTTTCTACACATTACTCACTGTGCTTTTATTTCTATTGGTTTTGCTTGGAAAGACACCACTGTAGAGGCTAATCAACCTAAAATTAACACTTGATTTAAAAACCAGAAATTCATTGCCACACCACAACAAAGGAAGTGGTGATGGCTGGGTGGGGTTTTTTAGTGTGTTTGTTTTGAGTTGTTTTTGGTTTTTGTTTTTTCTCAAGTTACAGAGATATGAGGCATTTCACTCAAGGACAAAAAAAAAAATCTGGAATTTACCCCTAGCAAATTGATTAATCCTGCCAAAATAATATAAACTTGCTTTGTATAAAGCAGATTGAGAATGCTGGAGAAGAATCTGCTGAAATGGAGATGGCAAAATATTGCTCAGAGTTATACTCAGGCTTGACACGATGTGCTGGCTTTGCAGGGAAACATTGCTTTCATAAAACAATAATATTATCATTATGAAATTTAGCTATTCTGTTTAGAAGTCTTAACTTTGTGGTTCTGGCTGCTGTTCACATCAACATGGGAAATGTAACATTTTGACTGTAGCTTCTGCTTCTACAACTTACTAAACACCTGCTTTGTAGGGGCACTATCAATTTGTATACATGTAAGTCTAAGCATTATGCAAAAAATTAAGACATAAAATAAAAAAGGCTAATCTTGAGTTGGAAATTCATCACCACATACAAAACAAATATTATTATAAGTTTAATTTAGGTTTAGACAGTTTTAGCCTTGACAGTGTCCAATAAATTTCCAAGAGCTTTACAACTTTTTTGCCTTTTTTGTATGTCTCTTTGGTGTATACTGAGATTTTATTACTGAAGTATGATATGATCTATAGCCAGCAACGTATTAGCAACTAATTTGTTTTCTTTTGAAAACACAGTATTTCCTTTGCTTCCAGTCTTTCACATTATTTCCCACTGATAGCTATTTACCTTCCAAATTAGAATGTGAAAATATAAATTGCATTTATAGAATTATACAGAAATCCTACCTTTACCATTACGAAGTCAAAACTTGGGCATTAGAAGGTGTCTGGACAAAGAAAGCCCTTACAACTGTAATTTCTGCCTTAAGGCATTTGCATAGGGCAATTCAGGCATGCATCCCAAATATAAACAGTAGGTCAAACTTGAGATCTTATTTGTCTGGAGATTTTATTTTTAACATGTCTCTACACAAGGAGGAAATAGTTCAGGTCATGAACTGAAAAAAACAATATTGCTTTTAATTTGTATCCTCACTGGTGTGATAAAGAAGCTAGTTAAATTTGAATATATCCATATGTTTAGAAGAGAAAACATTATAACTCTTCCTAGAACAAAGGATGCTTGAATTACGCCTAAATTATAAACCCAAAATGTTTTTACAAGGAAAACAGGCTACAAGTCCTGTTGCTATCATCAGCAAACAACGTTAATAGAATGAAAACATTTTTGAGAACATGCCTGCAAATGGGATTTAGCCATTTTTTTTAGTCACTTTTGTGAATTTAAAGCTCATATCATTATTGACAAGAATAACTTTACATTTTTCCCCTATGTATTCCCATGTCTTCAAGTGTTTGTGTGTCTTTTTACTACCAAGTTGCTTTATGCAATGTGTGAGAAGACCTGGCAATTTCTAAGCATAATGTTCTACGCACATAATGTTATAATTTTTTATTTGAACACTCAATGAATAAAAATCCTGTATGAAGGCAGCATTAATCAGCATATCGCTAGAAAGAACTTGCCCTTTCCTTTTTATTTATGGTTTCAATAATTTCCTTCTCATATTAGCAATACATTACAATTGCATTAACCAACTCAAACAGAAGAAACCAATTAAAGGGTATGACCCTAAATTTGGATTTAATACATCCATTCTGATTTATCTAGGCATGGCAAAATGGAACTGGATGCATTTCACTTCCTAGCTCTCTTAAACCCTGCATTTCTCCAAGTGTATTTTTGACTTTCACCTCTAGCCACTGCTTGACATCATACACACAGACCCTGCTGCAGTCCCTCTTCCCACATGCCTCTTTTGGCTGAGTAGAGCTGAAGCAAAGGGTACTGAAAAGGGTTTAGACTGTCAAGTGTAAAACCTATTTAATTTTCATAGCAAAAACTTTGTACAGAAAAAATTGTTACTCAAAACTGAATTTGTGCTCTCTCCTAATACCCTCAGAGGGATTGAATCACTTCCTCCTCCCCAGTCGGTTCTCCCTTTGAGAGCATCTGCAGATTCCCAGACTGAGTGTCAGTGTGGTCCCCTGGGGTTTAGGAGGGGAGAGAATATCCCACTCTAAACATCCCCCTGCTAGGACCATCGGGACAGCACCTCCTTCCTGACACTCTTGTGTCAAGATGCTCATGATTGCTTTGAAAAGGAAAACTTGGATTTTAGAAGCAAGATTTTTACACAATTTAACCAAGTGAGCTGGAGTACTCGCAAAAGAAAGGGAGCATTTGTGGAAAGAGCTGGCTGAGTTTTGCCTGGTATTCTTGATCTGCAGCCAGCTGGACTGAGTTAAAATTTTATATTAATGCTATATATTTCAGAGGCATTAAATTACTCATTCTTATCTTTCCTTGCTAAAAATAACCTTTTTGAAAAAAGAGAATTTTATTACTTATTACTGATTTAATACTATACAGTTTTTCCTGGGAAGGAACAAATGAAGAATGCAAAATATGTAGTTTTGAAATTAGTCTGATGATTTTTTACTAGCAGATATGCAAATAAGTTGTAATTTTCATCCTCCTACATTGGACTGTAGAGTTCACAAACTTTGAAAAATATCTAAGAATTTTATCTTTCTCTAAATTTTACACTATACTGTACCATATACCTGCCCATGACAGGAGTTTTGGAACTAGAAGATATAAAAGGTCCCTTCCAACACAAACCACTCTGTGGTTCTATTATTAGAGTCCTATTCATTATGGGACGGATTGCAGACAGAGAATATTAAAACAAAAGGTAAAGCATCCTGTTCCTTTTTGACATAAGACACAAGGCCTAGACACCAGAAAAATCACAGTAAGATTACTATTACAAGTCATATTTGAACTAATACATAGAACAGACTGAAAATGGAACAAATAATGTAGGCTGACACTGGGGTACACACCAGAGGTGAGGAAACATTCTCATATATTCATGTAGCTGTTCATCTACACATTCACACTTGCTGTTGGGAGAATTGTTTTTCTTCTCATTTTCCTTACAATAATCTTAGATCGTTGATCAGTTTTTCCAAATATAAAGTGTTAAACAGAACTAGTACACATGTGCTTTTTCTTCTGTTAAAAACACACAAATAAGTTATGTTTGTAAAAGTGAAGTCTTCAGAGGACCTTGATTTCCATGTAATGTCCTAATTGTGACTTTCACTACTGTATCCTGAGAGAAGTGTAAAACCCCCAACCATATTAGAAAACCAATCTCTAAATAACATGTTTTCTTAACAAAACCAATGCCTTTTCTATTTCTAGGCAAAAATATATGTGTTCTTCTGTTGAACAGAGTGCTTGCAGGGATAGTGCTGCATTCTTGGGAAAAGAATAAAATGTGCTGAAAATAATGGAGAACACAAAATCCAAATATACTCAACTGGTTAGTTACAGGAACAAGGAGATTTCAGCACTGGAAGTGAAGTGCAACATCTCAATTTGCCTAACTTTTCCTGAGGTCTTTTAAACTCATGTGCTCTTCACAGATAGGTCTCCTGAACTTAACTCGATTTCCATTGCGAAAACTTGACATCTTTCACATTCAAAGCTACTTTAATCCAAACTAAAGCTTCTCTTTGTGGTAATTGCCTTTCTACAGCTTTTTTTTTTTTTTTTTGCCTAAACACATAGTCAACCCATAGACTATTTAGTATTTTTAGGGTTTGTTTTTATCATTCAAGATTTCCAAGTTTAATGTCAGCTGAGTAAACTGTCTAGCAGAGATGTTGTTTTAATAATGAAATTTAGCAATTTGCTATTGATGAAATGGGAAACCACTCAAAAACCTTGGAGCAAAACAACCCGAGGAAGCATTGTTGCACAGCTGTGTTAACTGAGCAGGAATGACAGGTCGTAGTCACTCCTGTTCTTGAAACAGAGCAGCTCTGTATTAAACAAAGTCAATCAGCATCACTTTCTAACTAATGCTCTATTACCATGGGTAGTTATTAATGGAAAACATAGACTTCTCAGACTGCCAATACTACACTAGAATTATACGAATTTTCCTGTAATATGAATGCAAATAACTGGTGGCACCAGTTCCAAGAACTAAGAGGAGGAAAAACAAATGTAAAATTAACCGACTCAAAATGGTACTTCTTGTCCAATGTAGAAGATAATTATCTTATAGTTTTACTACAGTTTCATAAAGTATAAATGATGTATGAAATCCTGCTCTCTGTCTTTGGAGTTACACTTCATTACAGTAGGCAGTCTGATGACATCCAGCTCCCAGTAGGCATTCCTGACTTAGCATCATATCAGGATTATGACTGCAGAAATTTGCCAAAATCAAATTCCATAAGAGACACAGAGCACCATATGAATGTAATTTTTGTTCACTGGGTGGTAAAAAGCATCTTTAAACATAATGTAATTAATCATGCTCTTTCCAGTATAAACAAATTCAGTTACTTTTGAGCTTTGTTCTCCTTGATATTTTCTAAATTAGCATTGCAATTATTCTAAAATCACCCTTTATGACTATAATTTAATGATTATGACTTACAAAGTAAGCAAAAAAGTATGTCTTTATCCTTCTGTTTTTATGAGTGGAATGACTTCTGCCTTGTGGAGAATATTATGAACCTGAACACTAATTATCAGACTGGACAAACACGGCAATTAAATAGAAATGTGATGTGAATGTGAGTAATATATAACTGATGTTACATTTCTGATATTATTGAAAAAGTTCCTCAGATCCAGAACTTTTTTACAAAATTCAACAAGAAAATACTTCAGTGATCTTTTTTCTTTTCTATTATACTATAAATCAAAGACTGAAATGAGCAATTAAATCAGCATCAGTGACATGAAACTTAGCTTTGATATGTGTTTGTCGGCATATATTTTACAAATACACCAGTAAATTAATGGCTTTGTGTACTTATACTTTATATGTCTGTCATTTAGTGCATTTCAAACATGGAATTGCTTACAAATGGAAAGCAAACTAGTTTCTGTTTTGCACTGCACTGAATACAGTGCAAAGGGAACAGAGGAAGAAGAATGAATATAAAACCTAGTTTGTCTTCCAGTATACCAGTGAAAACATAGAATCTAGGAAATGCTTGGTATCTATGTAAAGTCTGTTACTGACACTCTACCCCACAATATCTGAAGACAGAACAACAGTAGTACTGAGAAGCCTCCTGAAATTATTGCAACTATTCTCACAATTGCAATGGACTTTGAATCAGGCCTGATACAGACATGAGAATTAAAACAAACAAACCTCTGCACATTCTAAATAAGTGAGAAATAGGAGTTGTCCCAAATGGTTTTCATGCTACCCTAGTAAATGAAGAGTTTTGAGGATACAGGTCGCACTGTCAACTCAGTCTTTTTAGATAAGACATCTTTTCATTCATATAATTATGACTTCAATAAATGAAAAAAAACAGCCTAGTAAAAGTATACAACACAATGCCCCTGCTAACCATATTTTAACAATTTGCATATTATTCATGTGTGGGAGTGTGTGGGGGTGAGGCAGTGGGGAGGATTGACCTCTGAGTGTTTCGTGTCCAGTTAACACATTACAGAAAATTTCCTTTATTGACTTTTCTTTGTCCTATAAAAATAATTTTAAAATCCTCACATAAGAAGAATTGGTTTAGCTGGTTACTTAACCAGAGAGATTGATTGGCCCATTATCAAGAGTTGATTGAAAATTTTTATATCTTGAATGACAAAATGTAGAAAGACTGTCATAGCCTGCAACTTATTGAAATCAGCCCAGTCTGCATTTATCCTTCTAGTTTTAGCAATCTTGCTCAGGTTAGCAGTTTACGTGAGATATTAATTAGACTTCTGTGCCAGAACAAACATTTTCCAATATGTCTCATATCTGGAGGAGGCCATTAGAAGACAAAAGGAATCAAGGAAAGCTGAAATATGGTGCATTCGACAAGGAGTCTTTTCTTCCCTGTACTCTGAAGCATGACTAGATTATGAGCACCTCGTTAAAGAAGCAAGAAATAAAAAATGGAACTTCAGCGTTAGTGCTAAAAAAGAATGAGGAAGGGGTAAGTTCTTGTATGGAAAGATAGAGGATGTAGACAGGTATATACCAATCATATTGAATCTCATGGAGCTGAAGCAATCTCGTGTCTGAAAGGACACATAGGATCAAGGCACAAAAAATATCAAACTGGCTGCATAAGGCCTGCTTTAAATGTGCACCAGATAATCTGCTCCACTGCAGAAGGGACCTACTTTGTTCAGCGGAAAAAGTATCAGAGCACCACATAAAAATCAAAACCCATAAATCACGCTCCCCCTTCTTCCAGGTGAGAAGCAGAAATTATTGTCTTAGATGGTTAAAATGCCTAAATGTATTCAATTAAGAGTTAAATTAAGAATGGAGGCTAAAAGAGGTGAGTCTATGTGACATAACATGTGACATAACATATGACATAACAAGATGCGATTATGATCCCATGAGCGAAATTTAAGACATAATTTGGGGTGGTTGGTCTGTTTAGTTCTTTGTTGTGCTGCAAAACTTTCCTGCACTCCTGCATAGACAGTCGTTTCCATGCAGAGCTTCTTTGAAAATCTTAAATATTTTGGTGCTACATCCAGTTAATTGATCATTGCACTAACTGAAGATTTTTATAATATCATGCAAGAGACCTGGGAGAATTGTTTAAAGAATTTTTTTCAGTGTGGCAATGTAGTGATTGATAATAAAGGTTGTTGCAAACTTGCAGAAGTTATAGCACAGTCATACTTTTCTTGTGCAGACATTTCATGACAAATAGAGAAGCTGAGAATTTAAACTTTTCTCTAATAAGACTGAATTTGTTTAGAAACAGTGAACTTCAAAATAGCACTATTTCTTTCAGAGGCAGAATGTTTTCTGCAACAAAACCACCGTAACAGATTCCCAGAATGCTACTTACCCTTGGATATGACTTGCATAACACAATTGGTTCAGTTAGAATCAGAAAATAATTTTTGGTTAGAAAAGACCTTTAAGATGATTAAGTCCAAATATAAACCAAACCCTTTCAAGTCCACAACTAAACCATGTCCCTTAGTGCCACATCTGCATGTCCTTTAAATATCTGCAGGGATGGTGACTCAAACACTTACCACAGTAAGTATACAGCACATTGATGGAAAGACAAGAATCTGAGAAAAATGCATCCTTTCTCCATAAAGTAGATCTGTCACTAGAACTAAGATGGATGAGAAAACAGCGGGGAAAATAAACCCCAAACATAGAGAAGTAAGTGTAGTCTCTTGAAACCCACAAGCTACTTCAGGCTACTCAACTGATTCTCTGAGATACCAATTATTAGGCAAAGACAATATTAAGGTAAGCAAGATATTATTCTGCATTCTTATCAGAATATTCAGTTTCATACTCTTAGGTTATAAGCAACTTGGGTGTATGAGATTACAGAGCTATAAACCATTACTATGAAGGCACTGCAAATCAATTCACTCTCTTGTTGCCAGACAAACTCTATTGGATGTTTGATACAGTATGGTAAATCTTCTATAAAACCTTACAGTAGATAATGACTAAAAATATACTTTCACCTTACATGATATTAACAATGGTTTAATATTTCAAAAATCAGAGGTAATCAGAAGACAATTACTTCGTAACTTTGTACTTTGTTCTGTTTATAGTTGTACTCCAAATTTAATTATAAAAAATAGATATCTAAACCATTATCTGATAGAAGTCATGGTTACATGGTTACTTTTATTTTCCCCGAATTCCTGGTTCTGAAAAGTTCCTGCTCACTCATCTATTTGCCCAGGCTATTGCTCAGTTGTACCAGCTCTTGTACCAGCTCTTGTACTTGCTCCTTGTACCAGCACTGGTTTCCCAAAAGTTCCAGAAAGCCATTGGGGGTCCAGCTGAACACAGTCCCTGGGAAAGGTGTGTGTGCCTATCAGGGTCTTCTCTGCAACCCTACAAATGTCAGTGCTGGCCAAGGAAGACTAAAAAGGGCAGGACAAAAAGCTATATCTAATTTCATTTTTTCTTGCAAAGGCTTGGAATTTAATTGCAAAGTTCAAAGTGATCACTTAACTGTGACCTTGTTTTTTGCCCGTGGAGTTAAGCTGATTTTACAGATATTGTACAGTCTTGACGTCTTCTCAAATGTTTTTCTTCAGTATACCAATACAAAGAATTTAGGGAGTGGGTACATTAGTGTACATTAGTAACTTGCTGAGGGTCTGAAAGAGAGGCGTATTGTAAAAAAGCAGCAGAAAACTGCTGTCCTCTGTCTCTTAATTCACCTATTATTCTTTAGCTTTGCCAACCTATGCAGCTGAAGAAATGCCAGAAATATTTTTTTTTATGTCAGAAGTTTGTAAGAGAACATGATAACATGAGAAAAACCCTTGCTAATTTTTTATATTCAGAGGATGAAGTTCAAGTGCTTTGTTTTCTTGGGAAAGAGCTCACTCTTTCCCATGTGAAAATTGGATTGTGCCAGGGACAATTACCTTCTTACTAAATTACTTCTGCACTGTAAGATTTAAACTAAGGTTACTTTTGTATCACAATTCACGGCACACTGATATTTATGAGAGCTGTAATTGGCTACTGAAGAAGTGGTAGCAAAACTCTTGATCTTAACTGGGGATAAAATTTTTGTTTGTGAATAAGACTTTCAGGTTTAGGTTAATGCCCAATAAACATGAAAGTTCAGAACTTCTTTCAATGAAAGGGTTTCAACAAAAGGGTTACAAAATTAGATGTTCATATCAGACTTCTCAGTCTAACTACTGGGATTGGAATCAAACATGTTGGGAGTGGAAATGTTGATCAAGGAAATTGTTATTCCTTTTCAACCACATTTAGAAAGATTCTAGATAGCTCAAAAAAAATTGTTGAAAAGCGCATTTGCTCTGTCATTTTGAATTCTTAGCAAATAGTAATGAATGGCAATTAGAGCTTTTGAGAAAATACAGAATCAAAGGAAGCTGGATCATCCTTTATAAGTCACACACCATATTTTACAACTAAAATATTTCCTGAAATAAATAACCAACATGTTGCAGTCACGCAAGCTTTTCTAAAACTCTATGATAATTACTGCACCAACTCTGCAGAGATGATTCTGAAGAGCTGATAATGGTCCAAATTTGGTAAAAAAATACCAAAACTCCCTTGTTTACCTCAAACACCCCTTAATAGCATCTGTCTTCTGTATATTGTTGTCTGAAATTCATCAAAGTCTGACCATGTGGTAAGTGGTTGACTGGAATTTTGGAGAAGTCTGTGGTTCAGACAAGGAGTTCCGCTTTTCTTTATAATATATTCAGCTATTTCATGTATGCCTTTGAAATATGTTTATGCACTCTGGAATTATTCTAGCTATTAAGTGTTACTTAAGGGGACTGATCTGTGCACAGTGCCCAGCATTGAGGGCTTGCTCAGACACACACACTGGCCAGCATAATAGCCTTTAGGGTTCACTCTGCATTCACATCAAAGGACAGAATCCATGTAACACAGAACCAAAAGACAAAGCTAGTCTGAAAGCCTCATTTTTCTGCAATTACCTTTTTGAATCCTTAAATTCATTCTCCCCTAAAAGTGTGCAGCTTATATGTTTCTTTCATTTACTTTAAATATGCATTTTCCTTTTTAATTTCTCTCTTAAATCCTTTGGAGGCCCAAAGTTGCACCACATAGCTGCAAAAAAGCAATTTTCCCATAGACATTTAAATGAATACATTTTGTATGATTGTTTTTTACATTCATTGTTTTTTTCAGCAGTAAGTCCAGATTCTGAAGACTAGTGACTATTTTGAAATATTACACATTAATAAATATTACACAGTAATAAATATTTAGATACTCTGTTCATGAGCTAACAACAGAAAGTCATAGAATCATAAAATATACAACTGGAAGTGATTTTGAAATGTCATGCCATCTTTCTCTCAATGACAAGACTGTCATACTTGATGTAGAGTTCTCAGCTCTATAACAAACCACCAAAACTGGCCCAAGCAAAAAAGGTCTTATTCCAGTGTTACCTTCCTTAGTACTAAAACCTTAATTCTAACATGGAACCACAATCTTTCTTTAGCTTGAACTTATTAATTCTTATTTTTACTAATTTTTGTTCTGCATGGCAGACTTTTCTTCTATTTGAAAATGATATTGTGTTCCCTCCATCTCCATATTCAGGTGTATTCCTTTCCCTCCCCAATGCAAGTGCAGGGATGTTCTTCAATCTCTGGCCATTCTCACATCAATTCTTCAGTCTCTCTCGAACTCTCCTCCTGAAGAGCAACTTGCAAAACCCTCTGCCTTCACTGCAGGTAAAGCTGATGTAAAAAGCACATCTCTAGGAATGGAAAAGCACAGTATTCTCAGGGCATTTTTCTGTTGTGACAGCAGATAAATGTCAGCTGAAGCCATTTTGCCTCCCAGCATTTGTGAGGTCAAAGCTGCTGGCAGCTGACTGAGACATGCAGGTAGCAACAAGCAAGTGAGATGAATGATTGATTGCCAGGAATGACTCTGGTGTAGCCAAACTTGGAGAGACGTTCTACAGGATCCATCCATGGAGGCTTTCAAGACCCAACTGGATAAAGTTCTGAGAAATGTGGTCTGATCTCAAATCTATTCCTAGTTCAGCAGACTCCTCCTGAGGTCCTTTCCAACCATTTACTGCAGTTGCCTTTAATTTTTCTATTGATGGATGGAAATTAATTATTATCTTCAAAATTTACTGGTGAAATCAGGTTGAGTAGAAAGCATTATAACTGAACGCCACCAAGAATTTTGCTCAGTGATTTACCTCTTTAGTGTATTCCACTTAGTGTTTGTATTGCTGTTGGATAGGTATTGCTGCTCTTGCATATGGCCTTCACACACAGGGTATGCTTGCCAGTCATACCCTGGAGCCATACCTTCCAGCAAATGAATTATACTACATCATATGATAAATTATCTTCTTTGGAAGATGAGAAAAATACCTTTAAAAGCAAATAGTAAGGTATAATCCTTTTAAAAACACACATAATTTATTGCAACTGAAGTGAAAATTCAGCACCAATAGCATTCCATGGGGTTATCACCTTGTTATTTTCTTTCACAACATAGCTCAGACACGATCAGTATTGTGTGATGTATACATAGACTATTTGTTGATTTTCACCTTCTCTATCAGCAGTAACCAAACTATATGACTCCAAATTGTATGCATCAGTATTAGAAATAAAACTCAGATTTTCTTACTATAAAATCTGAAAATATGTCACACAGATGTACTGAGGTGAGGAAAAAATATCAAAGGAAAAAACCCAACATATAAGTAATAATGAAGTGACAGATTATTGTGTATCATACCTAAGTTCTTACCCTTTATCTAAAAAACATAGGCTGCATTTACACTGTCAATCAAGAGAGTAATAAGGAGTAACTGAAGTAAATGACAGCCTCAGCTGAAATCTGAGTCCCTACCCCCAGGAAGGATGCCCTATCTGGACTTGAGTCCAGCTGGGGCTTTGTTGTGGCTACATCATTTTCCTTTTTCTTCTTGTCTTTGAAAGTTTCAGCCAGGCTGCAGCAGGTAATGGAATTAGTGTTCAGGTCTGACCAGGAAGAAGAAAAAGCATTGTGCCCTGCTCTGGACCCAGCTGGGAGATGAGTTCTTGCCTCCCAGCTCAGCCTACAGCACCTCTACATGCCTGCACATCTCTTCTCTGTTTTGGTGAGCTGATGACTGACAGCTTCCTTTCACAGCTGCTGTCTCACAGGAATAGAGCAGCAGCAGTGCCTGCAGCTCAGGAAGGACACGCTGCTCAAATTGGGTTCAGTCTGTCAGGCTGTGTCAGTGTGTCTGTCCACAAAGGATGCAGCAGACTGTGGTTAGGAGTTGGGCAATTTGAATGGGAGGTGAGGTTGGTTTCAAGTTGTAGTTTTGACTAACACACAAAATATTTATATTGTAAATATGCCCACAGTGCTGCAGGAGATACACCACACACACAAACACACACACACAAATATACAGGCATACAAAAGATGGGAAAATACCATTACTGTTTTGAGTAGGTATCCAATAAGACTGTAAGCTTGAATATGTTGCAGGGAAATTTTTTCTTCTGGCTTTAGCTGTATCTGTTTGGGAAACTCAGCAAGATGTGATTGCTATGTCTTAATGGCATGAAAGCCATATCAACAGTTCAACTAAGGAGAAGTAAATAAATAAAAGTTCATATTTTTTTCAAGCACTTTCAGAAATTTTAGCTAGCCTGTTGCGTAATTCACCAATGCTTCAGGCCAGTAGAAAAAATTTAACCAACCTACTGAGCCCAGCTGGCTAAACAAATCCTGAATGATCCACATGGTCTCACATGGTCTCACCGAAGGGCCAGTTTGGCTAGGAATAACATAGATTGTAAAAGCTCTAAGACTAATAGGCAATGATTACAAACCATGGCTAATTCAACCTTCCTACTCTCAAGTGAATTCCACAACAGTGTTCTCCTTTTTAAGGAAAAGATCCCAAATGTAAGGAGAATTGCACAATGAACTTTCCTTTCAGTTCTTCAGTTTGAGTTTCTGTAAAATAAACATTTCTCATGAAGCATATTACTATCAACATCCTAACATTTTGAGAGCATGATTTTTCAAGAGAGCTAAGGGAAAATCTTTTTTCTAAGTCTATTTTGACTTTGCCCCCTTGACTCTGTGAATTATATGCTCTAGGAAAAGTCTGTATTGCATCACTGAGAGTATTACTGACATTTGTGGTTTATTAATAATTTCATTATTTAATTGCAGAAAGATATAAGCAAAAAAACGGGGCTGTTCTGAGAAGAGCTTCTAGTTTTCAAAGGGAACTACAGGGCTCATGGAAACATGGAGACTGAGAAGGACATGTTGGGCAGCATTGTCCATGGACGAGTCAGCTGGACTGGGTATAAACATGGGCACAGTGGGCACAGCAGGAAAACTCTTGGCAGGTCCATGTGCAAGATGGATCTACTGAGTCAGTCATATCTCTTGTGTTCTGAAGTTAGTGTGTGATTTAAATCTCAGCTGATTAAAAACTGAGTGGAAAATCAGTGAGTAAAGCAGTAGAAAGGCATATGGTCAGTTAGCTCAGTGACCAGGATATTTAATGAAAAATTTAGTCCTCTGCAGTATTATGTTTCAAACAGTGCAAAACATTACTGTAATCTGTATCTACAAAAGGATGGGACAGATTATAGTAGACGTTAGAACTGATGGAAGTAAAGGATGTAAAAATGTTTTCTCTACTGTTTATGAGCATCATAGGAAGGCCCCTACCAGCTCTTTGAAATCCAAATATATAACTTGCAAGTATTTATAACGTAGTTTTTGATCTTTCGTGGGCCTATATGGTGTTACCATTAAATAAAAATGATGGCATTATAGAAACACAATGCAATTAGAGATTGGTGCTAAGTAAAAGTGGTGAAATTATTGTAATTCTGGGCCTAGCAGTAATGTTAAGGACAATGCCTCCTGGCCCTTAAGTATTTAAGTTAAGAGTATGATACCCTAATTGATCTTATAAGATTAAAGTGTAAGAAACTGCAGAAGATAAGAATGATCTTTTTTTTTGCTAGAACTGTGAAGTGAGATTTAAAAGTCCAGCAGCTAACCTGGTCAGATTTTCATAAGTCCTCAGCTTTTGTTTGAGTTGCACTTTCAGTAGTTCAGTCCTTCAAGTAACAAAATAAAATAATTCGCATGCCATTTCCTCCTGATTAGTTCTATGGAAATCAGCGAGACAAGACTCTGAATATGATCTGGTGAATTAAATTCAAGTTGGTGGAATCTAGGTACTGACAATGGAGACACTATCATAATCAGATGCATACAACACCTTTTTGTAGAACTGATTCATTGAGTGTTGGTAAATTGAATTACTAAAGAATAATGAAGAACTACCATGGGGTAGGAAGCAGCCTGTCTGCATTAGAGTTTTCTATCTGCATATCTGCATTTTACAGCTTAGGTGGATTGCAGTAAAATATATTTCAAATATTAAATATTTTAAGCAAAGTTTTATGCTTATATATTGATAAATGTCAAAGTCTGGATAATATTTTTGCATTTATAATTATATTTGCATGGAAATGTCTGATCATTCTGTTTTTTAGTATCTTAATATGCACAAGCACATGCCAGTTTAATTATAATTTTTTTTAAAGGAAAACAAAAATAAGGTTTGCACACTTTTATTTCTGCTGGATTTTTCCAGGTGACTCATTCCCTTTTGAAGCTATGCAATAAACAGCCTAGGATATATCACTGTCTGCTTCCATGTACAGAAAATAAGACGATGCAGTAACAATAGCATGTCCTCTCCAAAGGTTATAAAGCCACCATAGGATGGAGTATTCCATAGGGAAAATATTCCCTAAATGGAAGCAGTTATATAATTTTTTGGTTTATTGTCCTTTATCATAAAATAATGTTTTGATGATAACAAGCTGAAATGCCCCTCTTAATTTTTGATTCAATCCCTTACTTTTCTGGGTTAAAATCTGACTGATCTTACTATGATTTACACCTCGGAAAAATGAATATTAGAAGACTCCCAGTGCAACATAGTCACCTTTGTTAATGGGATATTTCTTGAACAGTTTTTTTTTTCAAACATATATATATGTATCTCATACTCTGTACTTAAAAGTAGCACTGTACCTTTTTGTGAAAAGAATATCTAGTGATTGGATCTTTGAAAATTTCTTGAGTTAGCAGAACAATACTGTTTCTATACCTATTATTTCTAGGTGTATCCATAAGGTAAATGATAGCCATCATCTCCAGTTAAATGTGGTGAGGAATTAAAGAAATTAATTAAGAAATACGTTCTTGATTGAAGCTTTACTAAATTCTTTAAAAATAATACTTATTTTCTGTGTGATGAAACACTAACATTACTATCTTAATACTTCCCTTTTATTCCCCCGTATAAAATAACCATAGAGCTGTTATGGTTACTTACCCTTCACAAAGCTAGAAATAATTAAATATTTGCTACACTTAAAAAAACCCCTCAACCTTTTTAGATGTGAGGTTTCCTAATATTAAAAGAAATAAGCACTGTCATCATATTTTGTGACAAAAACATAAAACATTTTTAAAGGTCAGCATAGCTTCTGCATGAAATATGTCTGTAGAGAAAAAAATATTGCTCGAGAAGGGAGAATGAGACTTTCGGAATAGTTAACTAGAGAACAGCTGGCACAGATTACCCTATGTCCTCATACAATCAAAATGTTTCTATTAGAGAACTTGAGATAACCAGCTTGAGAGCGTTTAAGTATACTCCAGTATTTTTTTTCTCCAAATTTAATCAAGTATTATCTCAGGAGGTATGACTGCATTAGCCCAGTGGAATTAAAGAATTAGCAACCTTACACTGTTATATATATATTTAATATCAGGTTATTTGGCTTGATATTTATCTGTGGTATATGCCAGCTTTTACTGCCCTAACACACCAGGACAAAATCAGCTCAGGGAAAGAAGGAGACGCATGAACACTCTGGATACTGATCCACTAGAGAGGTCACAAGAGTGAAACTACAGTCTCAGAAACACATAGCAGAAATATATGTCTGGAGAAAGGACGTGACTCAGGCCACAGCCAGTGCTGGGACCAGCTGTAGTGAATTTCTAGTCACCACCAGCTGGACTCCCCAAGGAAGAGCTGCACTGAGACTGGACTTCAAGTGCATTCAAAGCATCTGATGGTGAGTGGTGCTGGACTGGTGATAGCTCAGTTTGAAGAATAGGATATTTGTAATTTAAAAGTATTTCTTCCTGTACAGAAACTTAATGTTGAAACAAATGTCACTATTATCAAACACATCCTTCTGCATAGGGGAGAAAGAAAAAAGCATAACTGTTATAGAATTTCCAATAAAATATAAACTGGAGTTCCATCACTGCTTTAGTTAAATCTGGCTTCCTCTGACTCATAACAATGTGGGACATAAATGACAATATGGCTGTTTCACTAAGTCAGTGAGTTTATTAACAGGAACAAAATACCATTTGGCTCTTCTTTGTTTAAAATATGAGATAATAGATTTTATTATCAGGCTTAGGCAACTTGATTACTGTTGGTAAAATCTGAGGCCCTATGTAATAACCCAGGTTTTGCTAGCAACAAAATTAGGATTTCCCCAATCTGATTTGCATCCTTCTGCTGTGTTTGTCACCCAAGGAAAACAGGGGAAGCCTTTTCATTCTACGACTTTATTTTTTCTCACGTTCAAGGCAGAGTTGTTCTGCAGATGTTTTTGCTTAAGAAGATAAATATCTCTAAATATGCAATTAAGGTGAATTGTTGTATGATACACCCTCAAAAAAGGCTGAGTATTTATATTGCTGAGAAGAAGAGAGACAAATAGAGAGCTGAAAGGAACTGCTCATACAGAGAATGAGAGAAAATTACATTGGAAAATGCAGTTTCCTCAAGTCACTGTATGAAGACCTCAGAGAGACAGAAAGCACATGCAAATGAGTAAGGGTACACCTATAAGATATTTTACATGGAACTGCTTAATTTCATCTAAATCTGAGTTTAAAGCACAGACACTGTGAAAACAGGAGATTTGTCCACACTGGGTGCAAGCCATGAGGTTTAATACAGAACAGAAGGAAGTGTAAAAAGCAGGATTTATTTTAAGATTCAAAGGCTCTTGGAGAACTTTCATCTATGTATCTCAGGTAATTGTAAAGTTCTTACTATAATATTTCTGTGCATCTTTAATACAGCTAAACTCGTATTACAAATAACAAGGGAAAAAATTAACTCTGGATTATGGATGTGAAAATGACAGGCAAGATAAGTACTTTCCCAAGGCTAAAGAAGAAGTTGACCTAAATAACAATACCGAGTACCCCTCTGTTTTGAACCCTGTTCCTCTGATCCATCCATGGCGTGGTAACATTTGAAAGTGTATTTAATGCTCTGGTCAGTGGGGTAATGACTGTGTTTGCTATGATGTTGGGGGATGTTTCATTACTGCTTTCCATGTTTCAGGCTCAGTTCTGACAGTGTAGTCAAATTGGAAAAAATATAAAGCAGAAAGGTTTTTGGGTTTTTTAATTTAGTGAATGCATGTATTGTCTTGCTACATTTAGCAAGAGGTTTTTTGGGGTTTTTTATGTTTTCCCCTGCTCCCTTTATCTCTAGAGATTTTCAAAGCAACTCTGTTTAGCTTTATGTTTATCAGATTTTTTTTCCTCCTTTCCCTGTCCGAGACAGGAAGCTGAGGGTTTTGACCTCATCTGCATCTTTCCCAGTGTCAGGAGGTGGTCTGTTCAAAAAGATTCCATGACACTGATGTCTTTCTGATTTATCAGATAGCTAGGTCAATAAATAGGTTTCTACTGTTTTTTCCACAGCTGTAAAATAACCAGTGGACTCCTCTGAGAGCTAATTATCAAATCTTTTAAGTTTTTCTTTCAAGGAAGCAGCATTATCTTTCTGGTTAGTAAATTCCATTGCAGTGTACTTTAGCAAAGACTACTTAATTTTAGGAACTCTGGCTTACATGAGGCAGTTCATTTAAATAAAATGCTAAGATCATTCTTAATAAATTTTTCTGTGTCCTTTTATCAATATGTATTGTCATAGTCATGAAACTTTTACTTGTTAACACTGGAGACCTGTTCCTTCTTAATAAATTTTTCTCTGCCCTTCTATCAGTGTGTATTGTCATAGTCATGAAACCCTTTCACTGTTTAAAAATAGATTGTAGAGCAAGTGTCATCCCCAAAGAATCCAGCAAGTGACAGAATAGGATTCTTCTGTATTACTTATGTTGATGTGAATGGCCAAGGTATGGTAGTAGACAATAAATGGGTACCCTTCCAGAGTTGTAATTTTTCGTCCATATCCTCCTCACCAATACACACAGTTTTTGTGCTGCTATGGTGAGTAGCCATATTCTGTCCCAGGTGAACTGGTCGATTTGACATTAGATACAACCTGTCTGAAATATCTCCATCACTACCTATAAAGCATATTTTCTGACTTTGTGACATGAAATGTGGAAGACTCCAGCAATTGCTAAGACAGCTCTCTTTAAATATCTGGCAAAAGTGGAAGTAATCAAAGCACTCCTAAAAGATCATATCATAGAATCATAGAATGGTTTGGGTTGGAAGGACCTTAATGATCATCTAGTTCCAGCTCCCTTGCCATGGGCAGAGACACCTCCCACTGGAACAGGCTGCTCAAAGCCACATCCAACCTGACCTCAAACATTTCCAGGGATGGGGAGTCCACAACCTCTCTGGGCAACCTATTCCAGTACCTCATCACTCTTATATTAAATTATTTCTTCCTAATGTCTAATCTAAACCTACACTCTTTCAATTTAAATCCACTCCCCTTGTACTATCACTACATGTTCTTATAAAATATCTCCCTCCATCTTCCCCGTACATCCCCTTCAAGTTCTGGAAGGGTGCTACAGGGTGTCCACAGTGCCTTCTACAGGCTGAACAGCCCCACTCTCTCAGCCTTCTCAGTCTTCACAGCAGATGTTTCAGCCCTCTGAGAATTTTACTGGTTTCCTCTGGACATGCTCCAGTGGGTCCATGTCTTTCTTACTTGGGGAGTACTTCTGTTGCATCCAGAACTGGATGCAGTACTCCAGGTGGATATCTCATGGGAGTGGAGTGGAGTAAAGGGGGAGAATCTGTGGAGACCAAAAGCCTCTCAGCAAGAGTCTGCCTCTCTCCCCTGGAGGGAATGCCCCTTAGGCACTCCCTCCTCATAATGGCTACTGAAAAGTTACTCCCAGCATGCCTCTCTGTTTCATGTAAATTGCTTGTACCCCATTGGCCCTTCCTCCTTTGCACTGCCCCTGAGCCCTCAGATGATTGGTTTGCTGCTCTACCCCGCCCCCTGGCTTTCCTAGATCAACCCTGCTCCCCCAGAACCCTGGAGCCTGTTCGTCCCTGGACCCCTGCAAGGAAAGAAGAATAAAGCTTCGCCTTGGATCACCACACATGGCTCCCGTCTCTTCCTCCTGTGCCGGCCGAAATGGAGAGCTCACAAAAGAGCTGAAATCACTCTTGGCCCCGGAGTGAGCATGGAGGACGTGCCTGTGCCCAGAGGCCATCCTCCCCAGGACACTCCTCTAGAAAGTCACAGCACTCCACCACTGCCCCAGGGCCTGCCATGACAACGAATCTCCTCCCTTGACCTCCTGGTCACGCTTCTTTTGATGCAGCCCAGAACACCATTGGCTTTCTGCTCTGCAAGTGCTCATGGCTGGGTCACGTTGAGCTTCTTATCCACCAGCGCCTCCAAGTCCTTCTCCTCAGGGCTGGTCTTGATCCATTCTCTGCCCAGCCTGTATTTGTGCTTGTGATTGCCCTGACCCGGGTTCAGGGCCTAAGTTTCTGGCTACAAAAGGCCAGTCAATAGGCTGAAGCTTGCAAAAAAATCTTCAGAACACATCTAAACTAGCTTTCTACTGTCTTTCTTATCGTTTCTGTATATTATATTATTTCAGCCAAGATACTCCTTTTGTAAGTTACGTACTTAATATTATTTTACAGACTATTTAAAATACGCATAATAGTAAAATAGTTATTTTGCCCGAATCCTGTTCTCAAAGCCTATTGCATATTGAAATTCAAGTACTGCCAACTCCTAACACCAGCTCTGCCTTTGACTGAGAATATGTAATTCCTCTGGTTTTATTTATTCATGCTTGTACTGATATTGTTATCAGGAACTCTTCTTCCAGACTGCTAAATTTTGGTTACATTCCCTAATCAACAAATCAAAAAATTCAGGGTATTTACTGGAAAATATGTGATAAATATGATACACTTTTTTTTTTTTTTAAAAAAAAGCTTCTAATAAAATATTATTTCTTTCAATTCTTATGCTGCCTTTTAAAACACAAATAATACAACAGATGGAGATCATTTATACAGGACAGAAAAAACTAGAACAAATAAGTACTTATCTTGTTTCCCTACAGAACATGTGAAGTGATAAAAATCACAAAACAACTGTTCCACATACTGCCAAAAATGATCAAAAAACCACTGCCACATAATATGTGTGCATATGACATGGGGACTCACAGAAAAAGGCCAAATTTTATGCTTTGGTCATGGTAGCAAAGACAAATCTTACTATTTGTCATGGAGTAATGGGAATCACTCAAGCAGAGAGTGAACAACGATGTTATCAAGTAGATGCCACAGATTCCTCTTGACACAGAGACTCCTCATGCATTACTCAGTTAAGTCACACTCCACATTTTCTCTGCCTGCTGAAACTGTGGCCTGGGTGTTGTGTTAACACCACAGTGTTCTGGGTGTTAACATCAATCCCAGTTGATGTAAAATAAGAAAGAGCAATTCAAATTAGACAAATGGCCCAAATTCAAAACATTCACTGTAAACTACACTATACTATTTCAGAGTCCTACGCACAACATTTTTTTCCCTGTCTGTGCAGAATTAAATTTCAAATTGAATCCAAGAGCTGTATAACAATGAATGAAATGTTAGGCTTCACCACAGTAAACAAATAAAGATTCCTAAAATACATTGTACACAAACATTTCCTTTGCATTTTTGATTAGCACAGCCCCACACAACCCACCCCCAACTGCTTTGGGATGACCAGAGAGTACAACGATTTCTAGCTGCTAAATTTCTCTTTTGTCTTGAGAATCGGGGACAGTACCAGGGAGAAAACCATCCCAACCATCCCTATTTTCAGCTTTCTTAACACTTGATCTTTAATAATCCCACAATCCATTTTTGGTGAAGAACATGTTCTAAGAGGGAAGAAATCAGTTCATTCTGTTGTAGTCTGCTTGTGCACTTTCTATTTCCCCTGTACAGACAAACTTTACCTTTGATGCTCACAACTCTGTCCTTACAGAGACTGAAGTTAATATCAATAGCAATGGTGGGGGATATTATTTGCTTTACTATTGGGTCCTACTACCAAGGGCCTAGAGAAAGGAATCAAAGAGTTCTTCTCTGCTACAGGCAACAAGAGCAAAATAAAGGTAATTGTGTCAGAGACAAAAAAACCCCACCAAAAACAAACAAAAAACCCCCTAAAAATCCTCAACAAAAACCAAAGAACCCAAAACACTAGTACAAGACAGTATCCTCACTACTTCAAACACACATTAAAAGGATTTTAGTACTTATACTTAGTAGTATCTATTTCTTCACTCCTCACTGATTATGTTTACATTAGATTCTCTGTCTTGATTCCCAATGGTACACAGTTTTGCTTTCAAAAAATTTGTATATTGAAGTGGAAAAGGACGTTTACTTGTAAAATGCTGGGAAATGCACATCAGGAGGATGCATTCATGGAGAGCTGAACAGCTGGCCAACAGAATGAACACATTACCACAAGACTGCTGGGAATTAGAACTAGAAAGCACAAGTACAGGAAGAAAATATTCTTGACTAGTTTTACATTGCATCAAATATATTTCAGATAAAGCAAAGCCTATAAAAATCTCAAGAGACTCCCTAGTTTGTTTAGGGGCTAAATCTATATTCTATAGATAGAAATCCATATTCTTCTAGCAGGGAATATTTATCAAATTTACCTAAAAGGAAACTGTGATGTAATGATCTATTTTAAAAATTCGTCTTCAGAAGATTATTTTTTGGTAGTCATTCTTCTCAAAGTCATTACAATTGTGTATATTGCAACCAGTTTGTTTGGGGTAGAGGACAGAGGTTGACAATTTCACATTGCAAGTCATGGGAATGTAAAATCCTATGACTGTGTCTTTCAGTTCCTACTTCCTGCCCTGTGCAGACATGAATCTGCTACCCTCTGAGGTACATTTTTTTTTTTCCTAATATCTGAAAAATTTTCCCTGACTACTGATAATTCTAAAATACATTTTTTCTTTGTGAATCAATGCATTAGATCTATCAAATCTGCCCTGCAGCTACAAAATCAGAGAGAGTACACTTAATCTCATCATCTTGTATCATTCATCTCTCATGCTTTATATCATGTCACTCAGCAAAGTCCCTTCAAAAGAATGCTCCTGACCCAAACTAAAGCACAACAGTGCACAGGTACCTTAACCCACTAGCACAAGACTAACTAAAACCACCTGTTTCCCTGGGAACTGCAATTCACATTTTAAAGTTCAAGTTGTTGAATAACATTCAGTTGAATGCTGATAATATAAATTGTAATTTCCTTATTTTGGGATTGTAGATGATTTAGAAGCAGCAAGAAAGATTATAGAATGGCTTGAAACTTACACTCGTTCATTTTCACAATTACAGGATTTTGCTGAAACAACAGTATCTTACCTTACCACATGAAGTCAAATAAAAAAATTATATCCTAAAGATATCCAAAATAGATAGAACAGGTTTAAAATACAGATTTGAATTGCCAGATTAAAGGATTCAGTAAGGCTTTTAGTTAAAAAAAAATCACATATCATACAATTTTGCTCGTTCAGAGACTCAGAATTATGAAAGCAAAAGCATCTTTGATAGGATGCCTGTTTAGGATTAAACACTTTCAGTCAAACACCCTGAACAGAGTGGCAGGCAAAAATAGATAAGGCAGAAAAGCCCTTCAATTATAATAACAATGGTAGATAGGGTTTTTACATTTTTTCAGCAAATCAGACCTCTGAACTGAGAGAAAACTTTTGATAACTGCCTTGAACACCAAGCTTGCTAATTACACAAGTATTATTTTGGTAGATGGGATCAAAAAATCCATCCAAGCATCAACTAAGAATCAGCCCCCATAGTTTTTGAAGATTCTTGATTTGCATTAAAAACAAAACTAAAATGTATCAATGCAGAGGCAACAAACGAAAGTTAAGCTTGTGTACTCTGACATCTGTTTCTGAACTCTTTTCTCTTTTTCTGTTTCCCAGGAATTGTTTGCATTGGTTTCTGGCCTGTGTATTCATATGAATACACAGAAGGGATATTCAGATTTACAGACAAGTTGCTTCATATTTTAAAGGCCTAGAGTTACTTCAAGAATTAGTGGGGATTTTTTTGGGGGTGGCACCTTTTATATTTTTTTCTAACTTTTTTCCTTCCCCTGCCGTTGCAGAAGTAAGGAAGTGCATCTATACTCAAAATAAATAAATTTCTCAAGTGACTACTTTTTTTTTAAAGTCAGTACTGTAATATTAATTAAAAATGGAACTGTAATTTAAAAACCTAATAAATTTTCAGCTGCTAGGTCTGTGAGTTCCTCCTTACCCTCCCCCAGGGGACATACTTTAGCAACAATGAGGTGACATTATTAGAGGTCACAATCAGAACTCAGAGTTTGACAGATGGTCTATTAACTGAGCTACCCCTCTTCAGAGAGCACAAGAATTTCATGAGTTTTTACAACACTCCCTTAAAATGGAGGTTGGTGGAAACCATTGGGATGGAAAATCTGTTGCTATTTCAGTTGTGTATCTGGTAAGATGGAAAATTTTTCAAGTCTACACAGATGGTAAATAAATTTCTGCTACATGAGGCAGTTCCTGGAATAAAGAAATTTTCTCAAATAACAAGTGCCAATTTTTTTTCAGCAAGACTTATTTTTAACTTTCCCAAGGACTTGTTGAGAGAACTGGAGAAGTGTCCTTTCACCTTCAGAATCCTGGTCTAATTCCAGAAATAGCTTCTGATGTTGTTCTCAGCATAGATGAGCTTTCTTTACACTCAAAAAGTCATTTCAAAGCAAAGATCAAAGCTCCACAATTATATGTTGCTGCTGGTAAACATTCCCTCTGAACAGAGTAGCTAAAAAGTAAGAAATTTCTATTTAAACCCTAAGACAATCATTGGTGAATAACAAGGCTGACATTTAAACTGTCATTATTATTATGCTCCATGAGGCAATGCTGTTGACACAGGAAAGTTTGTCCTCCATGAATTGAGTGTAATGGAAAGGACTGAGAGAGAGACCAGAATCAGGGACAAAGTCACTGCAAAGTCTGCCCACTAAGGAAGCTGTGAAAGAAAACACATAATAGTTAGGCTTGAGGGCACATTTTAGGCAACTGAATGAATGCTGGACAAGAGGGCTAGGAACCACAACCACTACTACAGAACTAGCATTTGAGAGTGTTTGGGACCACTCACCCATCCTACCCAAGTGGAGCAGAGTCGTGGAAGTCACCCACTCATTTTGCCAACAACTTCATATTCCCTTCCTAATTTCTGCATGTGAATACAGAGCTCTGCTTGGCTGCTGCCTTGAAATCAAACCCTGTGAAATGATGACACTTGCAAGGAATAAAATACACATTATTTTCATGTCACCAAGTACTCTTTCCCTTATATGCACATAAGCTCCTAATGGCTAAAATTCTCAATACTGCACTCAGCTTTGTACATGAAGTGGGGAAAAAAACCCTAAACAACAAAGCATTTGTGAAAAAGCAAGAGCAGAGAGAAGAATGTTCTTAACACCCTGACTAGAAGACGCTGGATGAAAAAGGATTTTTTTGTGTCTGACAGAAATTATGGATGACCTAGTGAAAAAAATATTATGGGCATTCTAATCTAAGGCTACTGTTAGTATTCCCAAGAGAGCAAAATCCAGGAATATATGTATTACTTCTGAATCTGATTAAAGCTGGTTTCCCCACTGTCACAACTATTCATGGGCTTCAGTCTGCAAAAGCATAATCCATGGATATTTAAAACATATCTTGCAAAAGAAACCACAGTAAAAATTAAAGCACAACATTTCTAAAAGCTTAATAAAATGTTTGTGAAATGTGATAAATTATGAGTCCTGCAGAAGATTCATGCACAAGAATATTAATGAAGTTACTAATATAGAAGAACTTCTCCCCAAATTATCTTCGATGCTAGTAACATCGAAAAAGACCCGGGGAAAAAAGTGGCCCACTGGGAGTTGTTTTCAGGAGCTGAGAAAGCCTTCTGCAATTAAGAGTTGAATTATCACCTTACATAGAAAAGCAATTGTTTTCACATCTTTATTTTCTAGTCTTATCCCACCTCTAAGATAGTCTCCCAAGACCTGTCTTTCTTCACTATCTGTTCTTCTCTTATTTACTCTCTGACAACTTTGCTTCCTATAAAAAGCCTAAACAGTACAGCGTTCATTTACCACTTGATCATCTTGTCATCATCTACCAAGCAGTAGAGTATTTGTAAAGAGGTGAGTTTAACATGCTGGAACAAATTCAGTAGATGTAGTGAGGTCTAATATGGACATAGAATCACTACTAAATCTGTGTGAGACAAATACAATTTGGCATTTATCAGAAAAAGAAAGTTTTTCAGGGAATCTGGATGTAGGAAAGTAGTTTGATTTAAATTACCAAAATTTGGCTTCTGAACCATGCCTTTTCATGTTCACTGTATTGAAGGAGTCCGCTTTTAAAATATTTTGAAGCTAAAATTACCTGCAACACAAGCCACGAGCTTTAACACTGCTGAATTTTATATTGTCTTCATATCAAACAGCCATGAATCACGTATCAGTGATTAGTAGTGCATGCAAACCATCTTTTTTAAGAAGGTTGAGGATGCCATTGAAGAGATTAAAACATGTAGTGCAAGAATATAATCAGCTCCTTAAAGACTTTTTTTTAGGGTAGAGATAATACATTAACAAAATATTCAGGATATTCAAATAGAAACCTTTGTTTAATTGCATGTGCTGTGTGAAAAAAAGGGTTTAGGAAGGAGGCAACTTACAGAAAAGGATAAATAGACTTCTATTTAACATAAATACATATTGCATTTGCTATTCTAAGTCTTACTTATTCTAAGGTGAAGCTAGAAAGGGAGTGCGAAACTTCAGATATGACAGTTATTGCTGTAATACTGAGGGACATCTTCATGTTATAGTGAGCCAATTTCTCATTAGCATTGTGTGCATAAGCCAAGTTCTTCTGTTCCATTGTTGTAAAAGATTTAGACATCAGCTGTGACAGGGTTATGAAAAGCACAGAGGATCTGGTATACATTTGCCATACATTCACCTCAGTGCACACAGATGCTCACGCATGTATTGCTGCCTAGATTTTTTTCAAAGAAGGAAGAATATCCCTCTAAATTTGAATTCATAACCATCTTTGGCCATATCCTCTGGAACTTGGAACAGCTTTTGGCAGCAGAAGCAGTATTGTTTCATTTTGTAAAGACATATTCAATACACCATGTGTATTTTTTGACGCATAAACCTCCTTGCATTTACAAACCTCTTATGTCACCTTTGAGAGAGAGCAGTAAAAGGATATAAGCATGAGCAACACATTTTAGGTGTTTCAATCAATGTACCATTATGATGGGAAGCAAAACAAAAACCAAAACCAAAACCAAACAAAACAAAAAAACCCAACCAAACAAACAAACAAAAAACCCAAAAGGCCCCAACCAAAATAAAACAGTAAGAAAAAATCTCATAATAAACTTTGCAGGTGGCTCCCACCTTGCTGCAGTTCAGCTCACAAGAGCAGTTCTCTTTGTTTGTTTGCTTTTAACCATTTCATGGGAATTGGTTGGATACCCATGGACTAACTCACCACCAAACTTCTATGGTCAAGAACTGCTTGATAGCAGTGGCAAAGACTATTGCTGTAAAACCTCAGCTCCCAGAGCTGCCCAGGGTAGGCTGATCTTCTCTATCTCCTTCTTTGACACAGCAACATTAAAAAACCTTTTACTTTTAGCACTGCTCATGCCTGTAGTAGACAATTGTGCTTAAAAAAGCTGTTCTGCCATAGTTATGGCATCAAAAGCTCTTTAATATAGGCAGCAGTGCTCTAATACTGTCTTTTCTGATTACTACTGTAAGTACTGTTTTAGGATGGAAAGTGTGCCTCTTGGATCTCTCTGTTCTCACTTGAAGGTTAATTCAAAGTGACCATTATGCTTGTGAAAGTGTCAGAGGAACAGCTCTAGGAAGTAAATTCCTTGTAAATTTTGTTTTTATTTAACCAACAGAAAGTGTGTTGTGGACAGTGAAGTCATGTAATCCACGGTGTTTTGTCCAAGTGTCTTCACTTCCTGTTTGTTAAAGGTTTTACGTACTATTCATTCCTTTCAAAACCGCTTCCCTCAAAAGTTTGATGTTAATTAAAAATCTGGTGTCATTTTAGCAAGTGGTCATTGGCCCATTTAACATTACCTACCATTGACAATTTATAGAGTGCAGAGAGTAAATATTGGCTAGTAAGGAGTTTTTAAAGATTCATTTTAAAAACAAAAAATGTTTTAGACGTTTTCTTCCTATAAATATTGCAGAATTGGACAAAATTAGAAATCTCTGAGTGCACACTGCATGAAACTAAAGCTCTCTAGACTAGTCCCTAGAAGCATGTAGATGATTTTGGTAGATGATTTTTGAAGCAGTAGTGTATGTGACTACAAACTGCTTACAAATACTTTCATGACCATTTTAGGTAGCTCAGCTCCAAGCATAATTTGATGGGCAACAGTCTCTTGGTTTGCAGTCTAGACAACACTGTCAACCTTGAAAATTTATTGCTGTACACTGTCACAAAAATGTGCCAAAGTAAAATTTGCATAAAGGTTATACAGTAATGGCCTGGCAATCATCCCATCCTGTTCTGAACTTGTTTTAAATACTTTTCACATTGTTTGAAATTCATCATACTTCAGTCCAAACATAAAGGAAGTCTGTGGGAAAGCATTCTTTAGCTTCCCACATCTTTTAGATGGAGATAATATTTATGATACATATTTTTGTGAAAGTAATAGAGAAAATTCATGGTCATGTAACCACAATAATAAGAGTGCTTTATGACCACCACTTTCTACTAATTACCATAGAAAATACACATAATTTAAAAAAATGTTAATCCAACTGTTTCAGTCCATTTATATTTTTGAACCACATTTTCATTATTAAATGGCAAATTTAGAAAGCAAGTTTTCAGTGCAGAAAAGAGAAACAAATATTCGTGACAGCCAAGAAGATTTAATTTTTTTCCGAAGAAATTGTACTATTTTTTTTTTGCTTCACTTGCATCTCTTGCCAGATTCTTCTCAATGCCTTCAAAACCATGACCGTTTAATAGCAATATGCAAATGCAGCAAATTCCTTGTGGTGAAGTAACTGGATTTCAGTAATAATTGCCCACTGTACTAATACTACAGACTGTAGCTCTGAGTTGTGGGTAGGAGTTAAACTTTCAAAAAGCTGTTGTGGCTTAAGATCTCACTAATTTTTGATCGTGGTCATATTCACATTATGAATTTGGATAAACAGATCCATGCTCTTCTCTAAAACCTTTAGGGAGTTTGAGAATCTTTTTAAAACCTATATAAAGTTAGAAAATTATAAGAGATGCAGAAATGAAACAAAAACAAATCCAAATTTCACACCTGATAAAATAGATTTCCACTGTTTGAAAGACCATCTTTAAAAAGAGACTATCATATTTCCAATATTTGCATTTGAAATTATCCTTTACAAAACTAAGAAAATGTCCTAGATGCCAAGATTATATTATTTATCTCTGTATATGAAAATGAAGCTTGATTATATTATATTATAATTATATTATTTATCTCTGTATATGAAAATGAAGCTACTCTTGCATAAGTGCAGGTTTGAATTGTACAGGAAATATAGTTAGAGAATCATATGATTTGAAAGTAATTTTACTATGATAATACCTCTACAGTAATTAGCTTCTGGTGTCTCTAAAGTTACAAATTATAACACCCAAGTTCAGCAAGGCACTTAAGCACAGTCTAAGAGCACAGCAGTTCCACTGACATCCATTAATTCTTTTTCAATGTACAGATCTAAGCAGCTGGGAGTTGGTCATTATGGTCTATGACCATAATGAAGCACAGAAACCTTGGTCTTCTAACAGCCATCCAAATAACATTCATGACTGACCACACTTTCAAAATTTCTAATGATCACTACGATTTTAGAGGACAGATTTCTTCCCTGGTTATTGGATTCCTCCACTAGAATATTTTCAAGATGACTATCTTTTGAAATACTCAATAGGAAAACAAACTGTGAGAAATGACTGCATTTATTTATCATATTTTGCCAAGGAACAATTAACGATAATTGACTCAGAAAATCACCAACTTTTAAAGCTGTCATCTTCCTCTGACTGACACATTTGCAGACTGCATCTCAGAAAAAGGTGAATTTAATTCCCTGTTGCAAAATCAGAATACAGTCAGAACGCATATTTCCATTTTTAATTAAGATTTCCTGTATATGCCTATTGTTTTTATCCTTGCTTCTATCTTCTGGTTTTTTTCCTGTGTTGATCTGTCCAAGTTATTGTTGCTGTGCAACCCTAACAAGTCTAGATCATACTACTTATGTAGCAATAGTCCAGGCTGGATCCCTATGAAACCAGTTTCTATAAAATAGAAATAACAAAACCACTGTGAGAACCTTTAAACGAAAATTTTAAAAAAGTAAAAAAAGAATGAATAATTAAATTATCATAATTTAAAAGGCACAGAATAGAGGTAAAGGGAGATTAAGATTTCAGAAAGACAAACTGGTGGTAGGGATGGAAACTCTGGTATACAAACATCAGTAAAATAAGAAATTACCTACAATGTTTCATATTATTGTTCACAACAAGATCATATTACTTTTAATTGCTCAGTTGAAAAGGATCATGCAATGAGAATAGAAGAGATGGCACAGAAAGAGTTGCAAAGGAACAATTTCAGTAAAACAAGTACCTCTTACGGGGTTTTTTTGGTTAATCTTTCCTACTACTGCTCCCACATACCTTAGTGTGAGCCAGCAAGCAAAACTTCATAAGTTTGCTGTGAAATTAATTTATGGTGATACAAATAGAAGCTCCTGGAAGAGCCTATGCCCCAAAAGATAACAGTCTTAGTGTTGTGAAACAAAATGTAATTCTGATCATAATGGGAGAGAGTCACCCTTCACATCTCATGGATGTGCATAATATTCAAAAGCACATATGGATGGAGAAGTCTGAATTCAGGTAAGTAATTTTTTTGCTTTCTCACATTAGTATAATTATAATTGTTGAAATAAATAAACAAAATTTATTGTAACATTACAGGAAATGTAAAACCGTGTTTTAAAAACTCACAACTTTCCTGTGGGGAAAAGGTGCTGTTCCAAAGATATGTGTCATTCCAGGTAACATTCTACCCAGGTTTCTTTTGACGTTTACTGCCAGTCTTCTGTTAATTTTACTCTTAAATTAATTTTCATCTTATTGACACTGGCAGTTGCCTTTATGCTGACATTAGCTGTGTCCTTAAGCATCCTGTGCAAATCACACAGTATTTCGTCTAGAAATCTGGATTAAAGTAGTAGCAATAATAACGAGCATTAGGAATAACCCTGAGTCTTATGTTCTTTGGCCTTGCAGGAATGACTTTGAGATTACATCATTTATTTGAAACTGGAAATCTAAGTAGACCTCCATGAGGAATTACACTGTCCTACTGGAGAGAGATGAACAGTCACAGTGGTTTCTGTGAATTCCCATTAAATGATCTCTAGGAATAAAATCTAAGAGGAGGGAATGGTGGAAGAACAATGAAATATATGCAACAAGCCAAAATTTGTTTTGTAAGTGGAGTTTGTCAATATTTCACCTTTTTTTAAACTTCATGGATTTTTATTCAAATTATTTAGAGCCACACTGTAAATGCAATTTTTAAAACAAGGCTCAGACAGCTCTTTTAAATAGTGAATCAGTAAAGGAGTAGAAAATAAGCATTGTGAAAAGTGCTGATTATCACTGGCTGCAACAACACGGCTGTAATGGTCTTTGGGAAGTGAGTGGGGAGAACTTACTGAGAAACTACATGCCTCAACCCACCTTTTTATGCTGGTGCTGAATAAAGTAGTCATTTTTGTGTTGAAAAAGAACTGAAATTAATATGTTAGAGTTCTGCTGCATTTGTGAACCTTCTCTATATACCCCAGCAGGGATTTTCCTGCTTTTGGCTAAGCTTGATGAGATGAGCAGATTAGAGAAAACAAAATGGAGCACATGCAAAAATGTGATAGATTCTGTATGAGATAATAGCCATTTTCTTCCATATACAAATCAGTGCATGATAATTAAATATCTCCTTTTGTTGGTATTCCCTCAATAGTTGGTGCTCTTCTAGTTTTGTGTAATACAGTTTGCTAAAAGCTCTGTTGCTTTTTACACATGAACATACATGTGAGCAGTTTTGATAACCCAAGCACTACGGTTTTCTTTTTAGTTCCAAAGATTATTCCATGTACAATTCTGTGAAGTGACTATTTTAAAATCTAAATTTATTTGACCCAGGAAAGCATACAGAAGGGTTTACCTGGTTTATCCATATATATTTAATCCATTTAAGTTTCTGCTACTCTGAACCATTAATAACCATAAACTTCATGCTGTGGATGAACAGAATTGATTATTAAAGCAGGAAAACAGGAAAGCTTGATTATTTTGTATCTTTCAATTAGACCTAATATCATTAACTTCTCACAATTAAATTCATGTCCTCTCTATTTCCGAGCCTTAAGGAAGTGTTTCTGAAGAAGCCAAAGAGAGGATGCTGCGCTTCGAACATTTGAACCCTGGTGACTTGAGGGAGCAAAGAATGCTGCAACAGCTGGACATGTTTGCAAAAAGCATCTTCAGTGTCAGTACATCCATCATGACTAAAGCAATTTACTGCAATGGAGTTAGTGCTGGTCAAAGATGCTAAACTTTAAGCCCTTAAGCCCTCGAACCTGCATCTGTCTGCAGAGCAAGCCTATCAGATCCACACTGTCTCTCACCTCAGCTCTGGTTTGAAGACAGCCGATCTAAAGATAAGAGGGAAGGTCATGCTCTATTGCCACAATTAAAAACAGTTTAAAATATGTTAACGAGGAACAGATTTGAGAAAGAATTTAGTACCAGCAAGAGCAAGAGCACAAGTCTACTCAAAGGTCCTAAGTTTTAACTGTCATGAAAATGTCTGAAGATTAGCACCTTTCTATGATCACCCAAGGCACTACTGCAAGATTTGGATGCCCAAATACCTTTGGCAATTAATTTCCATGTGCCTTTTCCCATATTCTGACCTTTATGGGCACATGATTATGTGCAACTATAATTGACATTGAGCATTAATCAGACAGTGGTGTGCTTTAGGCCTTAACTGCACTGTTTGAACTGCTGACCTTGAGAGAAAAGGTTTTATATACCATTCCCAATCCCTTAAGTCTTCCTGTCACTGCAAAGCAAATACTTGGCTTTTATGGATGGATTCAGTTTCAAGTCTGCAGTTTTTCGAATGTTTTCTTAAAATTACAAAAGTGGCTTTCAGGGGAAGTTTGTAAACATAGGCACATTTTTCATTTCACACTATTACCAACACAGATAGGCTTTTGGAAAATAGTGTATGGTTAGATATGAGTGAGAAAATCCCTTATGCAGGAATGTTGTTTGTAGAAGTGTCCTGTGAACTTAGAGATAAATAATACCACAAACAATAGCAGATCATATCTTTTCCTTTTGCTATTCATGTTACAGTGGCAAAGATTTCTTTAACCAAACTTGGATGAGGTCTCCTTGAGATTTACAGATTCCATCCTCTTTTATATTACACACAATTTTGCAATTGTTGCAGCCCTGTAATATTCAAACTTTCTTGAAGAAACTCCTTGTTTTCATCCTTTTTATGCCCATCTCCTTCCTTAGTTTTTCTCACTGTAAGTCTCAGTGGAATTTTTTATAGTTTGTCCTTTAAAATATTTAATGGCACCAACACAAATTTATACATACATTCTCAAATATTGTTCTCATGAGTGTACATTTAAAAGATGACTATGTGACCTCAAAACAAGATCCAAGGAAAACATAGAAACTAGCATCAAATCAAAGCTATTAAAAACTATAGTATGTTTCATCTAACCAATGATATGAAATGTACATATCAATATCAATATCTCTATTTTAAAAGAAAATTTGATGCCAAATTAAAGCAGATGAGAAATGGTTATAATAATTAATTCTCCACTAAAATGTCAATTTGGTTAATCTTCTTTTTTTAAACTTGAACCATTTTCATTAGCATTTCTGGTACTGGCAGTCATATTTTTGTTTCTTATTTGAAACTCTGAGATATTCTTACTGTGAGATATTTAAACGGTTACTGCATTAACTGTGATCACATGAACTGCCAAAAGAAGACTGGCTTTGAGGGCTTCTGAAAACTTTGGCAAAACTTTCTTACATCTTCTCACCATGTTAATCTAAGTGTTACTATTACCAAAGGGTGTACACAAGGAAGCAATGGCCAGCAGCTCAGGATGCTGTGTGGGCATAGAGTTCTTCAGATATGTGAATTTATGCTTTAGTGAAAACAGCTACTGAGGCACTGTAGCTGACAAACAAAACCCATACAATTAAAAGAAACCAGATGTACAAAAAAAATCCAGACAAAAGAAGCTGGATGATGTCAAATAAAAAAAGGCAGAGAGAAGTAAACAATTACAAATTGGTTATTAGCTAGAGTAAGCAGCATAACTGGGAAAGCCAGACTTTTAAGATGAATTCCATAATGCCACAATCAGCACATCTCCTTGCATTAAAGCCAATGGGAGTTTTATTGCCAAGGAATCTCTCCATTAAAATTTGTCATGATACCCTTCCTTACTCAGTGAAGACAGTGAAAATCTCTGGTTGCTTTAAAATTACAAAATATTGTTTCAGCCTCAGCAATACTTGTTTTTGCAAGAACATATACTCATAGGGCTGAGCTGAAGACCAAAGAACTACTGCAAAATATTTCCAATCCCTTTTTTCCTCTTTTAAAATCTTGTTGCACTTTTTCCTTATAGTCTCTTTTTCAATAAGGCTTCCAAACCCCTAGACACAATCTGTTTTCCTAAGAGATAATGATAGCAGCAGAAAACCAAAAATAAAACCAATGAAGACTGCATTACTCATTTACCCTTGACCAGTATACATTAAATATATAAAATATCAAATATAAAGTGAATATAAGGTACCATCCAAATTTATAGCTCAGCCATTTTCAGACCTTGAAAAAAGCTCCTAAAATTTAGTTGTTGTATAGACATATTTGTCTTGAAACTGTTTGAACCTGATAAAGTAATGAAACTATCGTTTTTTCCCTCCAGTGAATTAGGCACAGTATCACCACTATCAGAAATTGGGGGAAAATATTTGAAAAAACTCTGCAGTCTACAAGCATCCTACCTTTCTTTTGCGCAGTTTCACTTGATTGTCTGAATATTCGTGTGTGGTCAAATGATTCCTTACATGTAAAAGCTGAATGTCTTCTGCTGAACTGACATTTGAAAGGCATTTGTTTTCAGGGGCCACTTGAGGTTCTGTGAAACCACTTTCATCCAGACCATTTTCCACTGCCGGGATACAAGAGCAAGGAGGAGATTGCATAAGGCCATTGCCGGGTTGCACTGCTGAACAAAGCTGTCCATCACTACTGGTGTATGATTCAGAAGAAATCCCACTCTCTACCACATTGCACTCAGACTTTCCAAGCCCATCTTTGAAAGCATCAGATTTCCGGCGCTGTTGTGCAATTACAGCAGTATGAAGCAGCTGCTTCCCAGACATAATAGCTTCTTTCACATTTGGAGAATTGATACAATTTTCCTTCTCTACATCTAGTACTTCATTTAAGACTTCATAATTGCAAAGCTCCAGGCTTTGGCCAATACTGCCACAAACATCTTCTTCATTCCTCTCCTCTTTAGGAGCTGTGTCACAGCCAGGTTCCTCACTTATATCTCCACTGATTCCAGATGATTCAGCTGCCTTGTTACCCGCTGTCATTGGTACCATCTGTGGTAAGGAGCCTGCTCCATTTAAGTTGTGCCCTTCATCTTTGGGTTCACTTCCTACAGCAGTGATGTGGTAATTAACGCTATCCAGGTTGAGTGCAGAATAGTCATCATCATCATCAGACACATGGACTAAAGTTTCTGTGCTGGCCTCCAGAAAATGTTCCTCATCTTCATGGTTATCATTTTCATCCACCTCCTTTGAAATATTTCCCAGCTGCTTTTCAGGGAGGCCAGTCACCTCTCCACTGTAGTAGCATTCTGGAAATGAAGCACATTTTTCTTTCCGGTCCACGCTGGAAACCTCATCTTTTTCCATACTTGTCTGCAAGTTATCAGCTACAAGTCCGTGACGACATGCTGTATTATACTCCACGGGCTCCAAAGCCAATCCCATCCACTGGGTCACATGCTCTTCCCAGCTTTTCTTTCTGATTGCTAGAGACATGTCATAACACTTCAGCAGCAGACTGCAATGTACCTTCCACAGAGGACCAGAGGAGATGTCATGGCTGCTGTGCACTGCTCCGGAGGGGGAGAAGGTTTCATCATTTTAACATCTGCAAGAAATAAAAAAAGACTGCGTTATTGAATCAACTCCAAATAAAAAAAAAGAAAGAGAAGGAACAGTTTAAACAAAAGTGTAAAACAAGATAAGACTGTGGGACAAGAAGGACAGGAATTTAAAAGACTGTTTTGTTTAAAGTTTTAATACTTTTCATACAAAACTTGACGGCACTCATAATTCAGTATAACATTTTTTTCTGATTACTTTCCAATATCAAGTAAACAAAAATGGTATAAAGAGGCACATGGACAAGTAAGAAGCTCCAGAGCCAAAATTTTACAACATGCTCCTCTTAACTGTGTCTCTCATAAGATAATAATTTCAATGGGTATAAATGACATTATATCTTATAGTTGCTTTGCACAGAGTAACTTTATTTCTTCCTCATCCACAGATACCTGAGGAGTGCAGAATTCTGGCTGTTTCCCAAAGAGGTAGAGAACAACTGAGGATTTTTCAAAATTTACCGAATGTATAAACTACTTATCTTCTGAGTATCTTTGGCCCATTCAGTAGCTCTTATTTTTATTGTTACTATTCATTCTCTTCAGGCCAAGTTGTAATTACAAGTGTTACATGAAACTGCAGAGTAAATCAGTTGTTGTGTAGTAATAAAAAAAATAAAAATCATAGAATCATAGATTAGCTTGGGTTTGAAGGGGCCTCTAAAGGGAATGTAGTCCTACCCTCTAAATTGCAACTAATACACTTCGAAAACTACTTTAAGTTTCTGGTGCATTTCCTCATTCTAATACATTATAAAACCTGAAGCCTGTCACACACTCCCCTTGCTGAATATATTCATGATCTTCTCGTGTAAGGTATGGAGAAAACTGTTATTTAGGACAGAGCTCTCCAGAAGGGTAGATTGTGAGCCAGCATGGTTGGCTGTAGCTTTGCTGCTCACCTGGACTGCCTGGCTCTGCTAGAGGCCACTGTTCCTGCTTTGGGTTTCTATGTGGGGAATTTTCATTGACAGCTGCATTAGACATTTCTGTATGATGGTATTTGAGATACATTAATCTTGGGTCATTGAATGCGTATATTTGCTCAAAACCATCTCATATTAATTTATGAATTATAAAATAAAATTAACAAGTTCGTTGTCAAAGAAGAAAACAAAACTTTTGGCTCATAAAATGTTAGAAGTTCAAGGAGCAGACACTTCTACTTTTCACTCCCTACACAAGGACTGTCAGCACTTAGCACGGTTCTGGTTATTGATTTCCGCAATAAAGAAGATTAAGTAGTGAGTTTGTTCTGGGTCATTTCAGACCACTAAGACAAATTCTGATTGCCCACCAGGCCACAAAGCTGCCCTGACAAATCACATGCCTGTAAGTATAAAAGTATTTATCTTGAAAGAAATGCAGAATTATGCCTGGGCAACTGAACCTCCATAAATTATGTCTTGACAAACTGACTTTCAGGATAGACTTGTACACAGTCCTAGATCTTTAACCTTCTTTTAGGAATGGCAAGCTTCATCTCATATTCACATTTGCCACCTCTGTGGAGACTCTGCTTAAAAAGAACATATATTCATATGAAATTCCATGCACAAGTCATTAGCATGTGGGAGGCTGAGCAAAATGGAGAATAACACACAGAGCCAGGCCAAAAAAATTATCTGCTTTTAGAGGCAAATTTTAGTAGTGAAATTTAATAAAATTGTATAATTATCTCTTCTTTCCTGATCAAATATGAGATTAATCCAAAATATTAAAATCTAAAGTCAAATTATTGTATAAATTTACAGCACATTCTTATTCTGATTTCATCTTTATTTCCAAATGTGCATGGTCCAAAATCACCTGAGTGAAAAATCAATAGTGATAATACTTCTAACTCCCACTGCACCTTTTCCTGATGGACACCAAAGCTCTTCGATTAAGTTAATTTTATACCCACCAATGTATTTTGTTTTGATTTTTGAAAAGAAGCATGTTTACTAGAAAGGGCTCAAAGATTTCTACTGTCCTCCATGAGCAATATTTGGCAGCATGAGCATTTGCAATTTGCAGCTTACCTTTCTTCTCCTACTAGAACAACACCCTCATCTACTTTAGAGAAAATTAAACAGGGCTGCTACAGCCATATAGGGACATTTCTGACAATAATCAATAAAGATACTAGAAATGTAGAAATGTATGTAAAGGGTAAAAAGCTAAAAAATGCAACTTCCTAATGACATACATGCATCCACCTACCCAGTATTAGGCTGCTCTTAATGTGCAGAAGGCAGGCTCTCGGAGTTAATGGGTGGGTGTTAACCTTGCTGCTGTTACATGGAGTTACAGAAATGAGAGAACAGATCTGTTACTGTTTTTCACTTTTTGGATGTGGTGAGTTATATTTCATGGGGGATGAAAAACAAATTTTACTTGAGGAACCTTTTGGTTTTACTTGCATTATCACTAGTGTTGGCTGCCTTATTAGACTGCAGAGAAATTATTAAACAGAGAAACATAAAATACTTCGCTTGAAATGCAAGACAAATAAATATATGACATGGGCACTTTTACTGTTCTCTAAGAAATGAGTGTATGTAAGCAAGTAGTATGAAAATCTACAGTACATATGCCACCTCCCCAGGCAGCTGCACCAGCAGTTCCTGAAATCCCCTCATTCCCATGGCATATGAAGGAGCTCAGAGTTTGGGGACAGCTTACCTTTCTTCTGCTCCCTTTCCCCTCCTCAATGATTGTGTTAAACAATTCAGCTTAAAAATTATTTTCCTGCTCTAATTGCTTGACACTTAAGGGCCGACAAGAAACTTTCTTTTCTACCTATTTATTCAGGACAACTTATTTCCTTTCACTCACATGCAAGCACTTGGAGGTGCCTTGGAGGGTTCACTGCTCTGGACCTCTGAAAGAGATTCTCTGCCAGAGAACTAAGGGCATTGACACTTTGCAGGAGAAAGCGTTCCTGCCTTGATCACTGCTTTTCTGCTATTGCTGCTCATTTTTTTTTTTCTTGACATGCAGAATCTTTTACCCTCTGAGAAACGTCCCTCTCGTGTCCATTTGTACTTGTGCCCAAGAGAAGAAGCATCCCCCTTTCTCACTTTCTATCCTTGCCATGCCACAACTAGAAACCTTTATATCTGATTTCTGCAGTATTTTAAGACTGTCAGATGAACATTATCAGTCTGTTGAAATGTTTTGCAGAGTGAAAAGACCTTTTCTTCTGATCAAACATCTATCAATATGATACTGTCCATTCAGCTGTCGCTATAATTCAGACTTACATTTTGCTTTATTTTTCAATAGCACTGTTTGTTATTGCTTAGTTCTATTAACTTTCTGAAGAATAAAAGTTTGAAACAAAAATACAAAGGATTAAATATCTTCTGGGCAAAATTTCTTGATCCTGGGTTTAAATTAAGGAATATTGGCAACATTGACCCAATAGGTAATTCTTGACCTAAAGAAAGTGAAACTGAGTAGTGGATCATCACACTGAAGCAGAAATCCATTCAAGAACCCTCTATGATGCTTCACATTGTTTACAAAACTAGATGTTAATTTAGATGAATTCTGCAATAATTTACTGCCTATCTCCTTTCACTGTAAAATAAAATGTTAATGAAAAGTAGGGGAACCTTTAAGTTAGTTTATTTTTAGAAACTTTGTGTCTAGTCTTACAGAACTGAGTGACTTTACAATTGATAAAGCACAAAATGATGATGAACTGGTAAGCTCTCTTATAATGACTGTCTAACATTTTCCTTCAGTTAGGATTCCTGTGAATTTTTTTTCAGAAAAACTCATATCAAACTGCTTGCAGCCCGCTTTCAAAATTCAGAGAGAGAATTTTCTTTCATCTAATGAAATTCCATTCAGATTTGGCTGTGCTACACGTTTTACCTTCCCTTGCTTCCCTCCTCAAGGAAAAATGGCACTTTAAAAGAACTATCCTTACACAAACCCAATAATAGGACTGACGCCTGCGAAAGCTGCAGCAGGAAGAGCTAAGTCTTGGAGCTAGAGGGAGAATGGAGGGAAGGAAAGACATTTATTCGAATATCTGGAGCTGTGGCTGCCCAGACCAGTCAGAGCAGCTGCTGATAGGTCACATAAACATCCAAGTTACAAGAATGCGAGGGCAGAAGCACACAGCCACATCCTACATCTTGTCCCTCAGACTTCCAGGACATGAGAGTGGATCCCTGTTTTTCCCAGAGTGGAAGAAAGAGATAAGGAGAGAAACATGGGGCCATGCAGCAATAGAAGCTACCACACAAGCTGAGGCTTCATCCCCAGGCCATTAGGAGAGAAGGAGTATGGCAAAAGCAGGTCTAAGTAAGGCACTGCCGTGCAGGACTCTTGGTGGCATCCCTGTATGGCCAAAGCAAGCACTGCCACTGACCCAGGTGTGACATCCCTGCTGCCTCCACCAATTCCTCCATCCTGACAATTCACTGCACCGCATGAGACCTCTACCTTGCAATAAATACAAAAGCTTTGGAAGGAAGAAAGTTGCAGAGAAAGAGAACTTTCCTGTGGCAGGAAAGTTTCTGAGAACCCAGGCAGTACAGCCCCACCATTATGCCAGTGGAATTAAATTTCTGCTAATGTTTTACATGGGATGCAAATCTTTTCTCAAAAAAGAAGTAAAAAAGGCGAAGCATTAGCTTATGAACATAAACAAAGATGAAAGACTGTTTCATTACATTTTTTACATAGCAGGAGTATGTAAGCAACAGAGATCAAGCAGAAATATTTATTTTGTTACCATTATTTTATCTTCATTGGTCTGTGACCCCAGTCAGCAAACTTTGTTTAAGGAAGTCTAAGTGAGCAGGGTCTGTTTCCTATAAACTCATCTCACATCTATCTCCTGGTCTGGCTTGCATACAGTTCTTTCAGTAACTCCATACCAATCTCTGACACAGAATGTTGTTTACAAATAATTTGAGATAAAACATAAGCCTCTAGGTCTTCACTCAGCTATTTATTTTAAAAGATCTCCTGCTTTTAAAATACAATCCTTCATTTTCTTATTTCCTGGACATAGACCACATTTTGAACTTCACTGAAGCAGAGGCTCACCTTGTCTGCAGTTTCTATATAAGCAACATTTGTAGTGCAGGGTTTTAGACCATGCTAAACCCTGCTGTTGTAGAAATATAAGGACTGTTTGTTGTGGAGTATTAACCTAGTGAACACCAGATGCATTTTTTCAGATTTCTGTAATATATAAAATCAAATGCTAAAACTGGTTTGAACTTATAATTATTTAAAAATATTTACAACTTTATTCTAAATATCAGAAAAAGCATAGTACTCTTAAGACAAATATGTCTCCAGAAAGAAATAATAAAACAATTTAAATCTTTTATATAACTTTTAATGGTCAGGTTTGCATGTGTATGTATGTGATGTACTTATAAATGTGAACACAGACTATTAAATATAGGAGTTGCTTATTTTTGTACAGATAAACACTTCCCAATTAATGTCCTTTCAAAGCATACCTGTCCTTTTCTTTGATGACATCTTACTGTTAATTTCCAGCCATGAATCAGTGGACAGAAAGAGAGGCAAATAGTACTAAGTCCAACATACAAATATTCCTTCCAGCATACCCTGCCATGCAGGATTTTAAAATTACTGTCCAGCTATAGATCAAACAGCACACAACTGCTGACACCTCCCTGATAAGTTTGAGGAACCAACTCCTGTTGAAGCTTCTGTTAGGAGAGATTCCAAGAAAATAAAGCAATTGGGAACCAAATATTAGAATTGTATGACAATACTCAAGGGAAATATTATTGAACTTGTAACTCTGAAAGATGTCCAAATAACTCTATTTTCACTAAGGAACGAAAGGGGAGACACATGTAGAGAGGGAAAAATCTGGGAAACTGCAAGAGGGACATTCTTCCAAGCTAATGGCAAATGCCTTTGTGGTCAGAGAAGAGCTTTACTTGAGAGAGAGCCACAGAGGCAGAAGGGATCCTGAGCAGGGACTGGAGTAGGTGTGGGAGGTACAGCCTTTCTAGGATTAGAGACTCTTTCCAATCTTCCTCTCTCTGGTCATTAAAAGGAAGACAAAGCAGAAAGATTTCTGGCCCTCAAATCCCCCTCTCCCTACTAGGCCTCATGAGTGGTATCTCCATAGAGTGAGAAGTTGGGAAAAATGGGGAATTTCTCTGCACACTTAGCCTTGGAGTGCTGTGAGCAATGACTGGATGCAATAAAAGCTGGTTTAAAATCAAATTAAAAAAAGACCACTTGGTTGTGAACTACATACTTGCAAATCTGATTTCCATATGCACTTAATTGGCTAAAAAATCTAATTAATAACGAAGATAAAAATTAACAAAAACCAGAAACTAAACAGAAAATCAGAAGTGAATATATGTGATTGATTTATTTATTTTTATAGAAAGAGGGAGATTATTAATAGTTTTGTGAAGGCAAAATAAAATAGTTTCGTGAAGGTTTTAATACCTATATTTTTTTAGATTATTCAGAACAAGAAAAGAAGTAAAACGATGAAATTTGCTAATTTTACGAAATTGAAATGGAGAACTAGGAGATAAAACTGCATATGAAACTCTCTGTACTAAATAAAATGGCATGTAGTGATTAAAAAAAGCAGCGTTATAAGATCTCAATACATTAGACACCACAAAATGTTAAGTCAATTTGGCAAGTTAGTCATTCAGAAACTTCAAAAGTCTAACTTGTTTTGTGAAAATATTATTGGCTCCTAAGATATGAGACCAAACTTTGTCAATATCCCTTAATGCATAGCTAGAAAACATAAATCATCATGGAGTTCTTTTATTTTCTTTTTCTCAAAAAGCAGCTTCATTACCAGTGCTCATCGTCAGATAACAAAGAGCTTTTACTTGTAGCCAACATGTGATTACAGTGGATTTTTGCCTGGTTGTATTTGTATTTGGTTGATTTCCAGTGCTGAGTCTCAGATTAGCTGAGGCTCTTCCTCAAGGATGAAAAAGGGGAAATTACTGGATCCAAACTGATCCACAGTTATCCAGGCTTACTAAAGATTTATATACTTTACACCCAATTTAATTATCAAACCAAACCAATTAAACACAACAGTTAAAATACCCAACTTTATGATTCTCTCCTATTTCGAATAGTCAATGAAACAGTGAAATATTATTTTTTAAAGTTTTTATAGGACAATTATTCCACTTTACTGTAATCTTGTTAATAGCCGCTTAATACATTAATAATCAGCATTAAAGTATTTTTAGCAGTTATGAACATCTACCCCCTTCACCATAATATTATTCCAAAGTGACAACAGTCATCAAATTTATAACTGTCCACTAAAAAGTAAAAAAGGTCATAAGCCAAAAAATGGTTTCTAGCATAGACTTTTTAAGAAGAAAATTAGACCCATCTAGAAATTCAGATCTGTGAGTCTGCTGGTCTTCTAAATTTAGTAGTGTGAAAGTTTTAGATACTGTCTTAATTCCATAATATAAATCTCGTATTTCTTTGTAATAAAAGCAATCTAAGGTATAAAGGTTTAAAGTCTTCTTTGTCCATAGGAGGTTTAAAATTCATCGTTCTGCCAGTCCTCTCCTCCAAATCATTTTGACTCTCTATTCCCAGAAAATTGAAAAGATAACATAATTTATAGATTGCTTACATCTCTTTTCACTTCCTGGTTGTACTGTAAGCATCTCGAAATGAGAAAAGGTCATCCCATGGGACATGGCAACCCAGAAAACTGTGGCTATTATTTTTGGTCCTGAATTAGGGAAATGTGTTTCCACAAATATTTCCTCTCTTCTCCCAAAATAGAAGACATTTCATTTTTCTAGCTAACTCTAGTGAAAAACCAATCTTTTAGCTACAGAAGCTACAGGAGGTCTTTTTGAAAACAATACAAATTAACCAGATTGTATTCCTGTTGCCTTTTAGATTTAAGGTTCTAATATGGTATTTCTATGGAAAAAGCAGTTGTTGGTGTTCATTATAGCCATGAGCTATGAAACCTCTGTAGTATGAGGCACTACAGACAATGACTTTTGGCAACCAGAATCCTTACTGAATAGAAGGGCACCTGTTTTCATTCCTGGTGTAGACATGACTGAAAAGTATTTTCAACATTATTTTGCCTACACTTTGTATATAAAGAGGTGAACATTTTTTTTCTCCCATTGAGAAAGACAAATATTTTATCATTGAGAATCTACAGAGAGTGACTATTGAGGTGATTGTGCTTTTTGGTGGGAATGAACCATTAGCAGAATCACTTGGAATCCCATTTTTTTGCACCCGTAAAAATGTACTGAGAGCAAACTGAGCAAGTATTTCTGGAATGTAGCTGAAGATGTGAAAAGCAAGAATTATTCAAAATGGCACCTGTACCATTATTTCTTTGAAACTAGAGAGAGAAATAACGTACAATGTACACTGAATGCTTTGTAAATGCACCAGAGGACCTAATTAAATCCACTTCCTCCAAGGAAGGGAATGTAAAAACTTAATTTATCCTCCAGGTTGGTGAAACTGGGAGGAAAAAAGTCTGCATTCGAACCTAACCCTGAAATTGATTATTTTTTATTATATTATTCTTATTTTGGAATTCAGGAAACTTGTTAGTCAAAGAACTTTTGCAGAGTATGTGTATTTCACCTCTATATCCCCTTTCTCTCTGCCTCTCATAGGCATAATCTGCTACAGTCAGCAGCCATTCTCCACAGTATTTTCCAGTGTGCCTCAATTCCAAACTCATTAGCTGGTCTCCTGATTTTATAAAGATATTCTCCTACTCAGCATCTGTAGTCTGCCTGGAAAGATATGCTCAGCCCTGGAAATTGCTGTTTCTGAGTACATAACTACAGGAAAAATAAAACAGATGACGTGTGAGCTCACATGGAGATTTTCCCTTGATTTTAAAACTAATTCAGATCTATTTCCTTTACTGGCTACCAATTCTCTCATAACATGCAAAAGCTTTAAAAAAATCTTTATATCCAGTATGGTATATCCAATTAAGCTGGCAGTGACTCAATGTTTCGGAGCTGTCAGTGACATCTGCACATAGGTATTTGATGGTACTAGAGTGTAAAATTGTTTCTGTATATGGAATCCTCAAAGCCCAGGATTTTGTGTGGAAGATACAAATCTTAGAGACTCCTTTCAGAAAAAACTTCTCATTTTAGTCGTTATTATTGAAAGCTATCAACTTTCTCTGATAAAACAGCGTTAACTGAAGATAAATAATTCAAGCAAAATGAAAAGGGATATCTCCATTTAGCTGCAGACAACAAAATGTGTAATGAATTTAACAGTATAACTTCTAGTGTGTTGAGCCTCTCAGGACTGCTAAGAAGTGGATTGTTAAGGGCTCCAGACTGAAAAATTGAATCCAAAGTAAGTTCTCCTTACCCTTTACATGTCTGTGACATCTATGAGAAAATTCATGAGGAAGGTCAAAAAAGGTTCCTATTTTGTGATAGTCTTAGCAAAGATGCTAGCAATACAATATAAAGGTTATGAATCTTCTTAATAAGGTACAGGTATACAGCTTTAATAATGTAACCCCAATTGCTTTGGCCTGGCAAATTTGTCCCTGGTTCCTCTTGCCAGAATGACACATTGCAACAATCCTTCTTTCTACTTCAGATTTCCCTCACTTCTTGGTCTAATGATGTTTATTTCAAACTCACCACCGACTCCCTCTTATCCCAAAATTTTTTATCATAAGGTGAACTTTCCACAAGTACCATGATGTTCAACTTGGAACATTTATCTGTTCTAGCATTAAAGAGTATTTGTAGTGTTTTCATCCTATTGTGAAGCTCTCACCAATAAGACCTATCTACCTGGAAACTCTACAACTGATAAAGAGTGAGCAAGAGGGTGGGAGAACAAGTAGAGATTCGGAGGAAAGAAAATTGATAATAACTTAAAGTTCAAGGGCATTTAATCTAAAGCTAATAGATTTTGACACAGGGTACAATGGAATAACCAACAGGAAGTATCACAAAGCACTATAACAAAAAGAAGAGCCTACATGAAAGTGAAGCTAGAAGTAAAGGGTACATAGTATGAGTGAGATTGGTTTTAATGACACACACAGCCTAAGGCAAACTTTGCATTTGGGATATGACTGATGTAAAATACACCAGGGATAAAACTCTGGACATTACTAATCTAAGTATAAGTGGTTTTTGTCATTAAAGGGAAACAAGTAACTATGGTAATAGTGGATTTGAAATTATCTACCAACAGACTGCTCTTAAATAAGTAGTACCTGAAACAATCAACAAATATCAATGGCAAACTAAAATATAAAACATATTGAAGTTCAATATCAGTAGTTATTACAATAAAATAATGTTTGATATTATGATATGATATGAATATGATATACATAGGATTTACATGTAAAAATTCTAGATAATTTTGGTTTGAGGTATAATTTATGCATATATACACAGATGTTTATATATACTTGTATACATACATATGCATACACATATATTAAAAATACACCTGTGTATCCAGCCAGTCTTAAATTCCTTACTAAAAATTTATGGTGATCATCATCTTTGGATTACATATTTAAAACCCTAGTGGACAAGGACCTGAGCAATTGGCTCTAGCTGACCCCACTTTGAATGACATGTTGGATCAGAGACCTCTAGAGGCTCTCTCCTAATAAGAAGGAAATCAAGATTTAAGACTTCTGTGTATGCTATTTCAATTGTTCTGGCCCTTATGTTACTCTGGTTTTGTCTTTTTGATTTTTATTTTGCAAAAAGAACAGAACACCAACAACCCCCCCCTTTCTTTTTTTTTTCTCTAGACAAACAAATAATAGAAAATGGAACCAGATGAATAAAAGAAAAAAGAAGGATATTCTAAAATATAGCTTCTTTTTAAAAAAAGAGAAAAACATTTGTAAGTTCTGTTGCTCCTTCTGCTACTGCTGTCCTCAGGGAAGCTTTATAACAAAGAAGATACATTCCAGCAACAAAATACATGTTAAGAACAACAGAAAACTATTATATAAAATGTGGCTTAATACTTCTGACAATCAAGAAAAAGAAAAGTTAAGTAACTTTTGAGACTTAAGAAAAAGCTGAAAGGGGAATCCTTAGATTGTTCCATCATCTAAAGAACGTTTCAAAATTGATTTTAAGCTCAGCACTTAAAAAAAATTACTATAAGCTTTACCTATTTAAAAACTGCACACCCAAGCGGTTGTCTTTACTTTTAATTTCCTTTTAGGAGGCATTGCTTTGTGTTACAGAAGTCTTTGTGAATTAGGTCTAAATATATAAACATTTTTTTCCCAGTGCTCTGAGTATAGAAGTTGAAGGCCAACAGGTACAAGCTCAAAAAAAAATTTGTTTTCAGGCACATACATTCATGCTGAAGGAAAGCTATTTGAATAACTCTTATTACATGGATGTAACCATTTGCATTAATTTTTCTCAAGGCTGCAGATATAAATTCATTACTTCATTCATGGGAGTTATTTGATCCAACTACTTGTGCTATTTTCTTGTTTCAAATAAAGAACTTTAACCTTTCTGAAGGAACACAGCAAGGTCCAAAAACTCTACATGTTCATTATTGCTATATATCTATAAAATAATTTTCAGAGGTTTTTTAGACTGTAACTTTTCTGTGAATCCTTTTTGTTGAACAACCATATCTTAAAAAAAAACAAAACAAGGTAAGTATAACATAGAAATTAGACTAAGTAGAAGCAGAAGTTGAATAGTGATTTGTCTCCAGAACTTTCATTTAAACCTTCTAAATCAAAAACGCAGGCATCTATCAGTGTTATATTTTCTTATAGCCTACAAGAATCTTCAGAGTTTAATGAGAAAATACTTTCTGGGATCTCTTCTGTTATCCACCCTGTAGTTCAACTGCCTCAGGTGTCAAGTATTTTCATCTGCAAGTGAAGTCAGATGAGGTCATTATATGCTTTAAACTCCAGAAGTGGTGCTGCAGAAGATAACTGCTTAATAGGGAAAATTTTCTTCTGTTTAACTGGAGTACTCACTAATACTAAATACGTGCACACATACTTGCAGCAGCAAGCATGGGAACACAGTGCAGCAAAAGCCACTAAAGCTAAATCCTTTGAGACATCAGTGTTCCAGCACAAATTTCATGAGAATGACAAAAAAGACTCAATCAGTCGAACTCCTCTCAGCTTCTCAGTCCCACCACTTACGTATCACAGCTCTCCCAGACCAGAACATCTCACTGGAGAAGACTTGTTCATAAGCAAATAAGTGATTGTGATGTTAAAATTCACCCCAGAATATACTCAGGAACAATTTATGCCTATTGGTTGTTCCCTGTCCAGCTCAGATTCCCTTCACATGCCAGAGCCAATTCTGACCACCCTGAACACCACATTTCCCCCAAATGGCAGTGAAGTGTACAGTTCTCAGTCTTTTCCAGAGGAGATATTTGATCCCATTCTGGAATATCCTTCACGTCCTTTCACACCATAAAGTCATTTCCTTACACAACAACCATTTTGAAAAATAGCAAAAGCAAAGTTAAAAGATTCTTGAATACATGAACAGATGACTTCTCTCTAGTTTCTAATCTGGCCAATAACTATATGGAGCCTTAACAGTGCATGTAAGAAAGAAAGAAGAAAAGAAATTTTCAGATTAGAGAAGAATTTTTAGGAAGACAAAGAATACTATATAGATTGACATAAAAAATGCTTGTCATATCCAGAACAAATTAATAATTAAATCACAATTTTACATAAAATATAAATGCATTCATATATAGGTGAAAGATACTATTCTGATTTTCTCCCTAAACGCCTTAGCAGCAGATTCTTGTTATTTTTATTAGTTACAGGTTTACTAGTTTAAAAAGAAAAAATAGTAAATCCATACATCCTCCCAAAAATTTTAGTCAGCTGACATTTACTGAATCTTACCTTACCTCTTCTAATTGCTAGCACAGGACACAGCAATCTCTGTATCTAATCATATGTTACTGAAAATAACCTAATTTAGCTAAAGCCAACAAACAAACCTTGGAATTTCAGATTTAGAGTGTACGCCTTTAAGACTTTATTGTCACTTCTACTACAATTTCATCTAGGACTGAGATAAGGCTAAAACCTAGCCCAGCAGAGGTATAACTGATATATCTACCTAAAACACTCCCCATCATCATTACTGCTGGAGTGGAGGGAAGGGAAGGTGGGGAGAGAGAAAAAAACATAGCCCTAAATGCCCTCCCTGTTGTTAAATGAGGTGAAAAAAACCCCAAATCACTCACACATCTAAGTTTCCTATTTAATGTACATTAAAAAATATGCTACCAAGACCAGACAGCTCTATTTATATACGAATGCAAATAAAGTTTAGCATTTCAGGCATATTTTTATACGACAAAGAAAAATGCACATGAATTTTTATATAGGTCTGGCATATTTTGATAAACAGAGTTGTCACAGTTTACAACTAAATGCATATTTTTAAAGATTGTAGATTTTTTTACCTCTATTTCTAGTGCTGGGATCCTGAACGCAGAACACTCCAGTGCTGGATACTGCTCGTTTTTCTTACCTTCTTTTATTTTTTCCTTTTTTCTTTAAAAAAAAAATAATTTTTTTTGATAGCTCAAAGTACGGAAAGATTCCAAGACAGCCTTACCTAGATGAAGAAAATCAGGAATTCAGACATGACCTCCCTAAAATCTTTGGCCAGTAGAAGAAGAAAAAAAAGCGCAAACAACAAAACGAAGAAGCAAACAAACAAACAAAAGAGCCCAGTTCCAGCTAGCTCCTGCTAGCATAAAAGTTCAGATTTCGCTACTGAGATCATTGCTCTATTCTAAGCAGTTTTGCTCAATGTGTGATTCTAACAAAAACACCCTCTGCAGCTGGAGGGAGCCTTAGCTAAGCACGAGCCTGTCAAGCCTTTCCCAGTGACTTCTGTCTACTAAATTCAGACTGATGTTTTGTGAAAGGGGGCCTCAACAACCAGGCCCAGATTGCCTGAAAAGTATTTCCTGCCTTTGAGAGAGAGAGGGAGAGAGAGACAGCGAGCCTGCCTGCCTGCGCCAGGGAGAGAGCGCAGAAATGGAGGGAAAAGAAAACCTCAAGACCGAGTGTTTCAAGGCACTCAGCTTTATACACTGCCGGGTTATTCCTGCCAAAGAAAAAAATCTACTACAGCTACATAATGTAAAAATGTTTTTGAACCTGTCCTTCCTGGATTTTTCCTTTAAAAAAAATACTTTATGCATCTCTAATCCTTATGCAAAGGTAACAGTTATCCAGAACATTTCTGAAACACCTGGGCTTTGACATCAGGTAGTGAGAAACGTGGTCTAAACTTGACACATCACAGTGACAAAAGGTCGAGTACTATTCTGTTGAACAAATATACACAGTTAGGTAGATTCCATTTAAAGACATATGCTAAAATTGCTTTCCTACTCAAGAGAATAAGCTGTATCTGAGAAAACAAATGCTACAGTTTAAATACAGTCATGTTGCAGGCAGTGGAATATGTTGCTTTACCTCTTTTGAGAATCCTCCAGAGCCACACAAATCCAGCTCTGCAAAAGCAAAAGGACAGACTCCATCTTGATCATATTAGTATTTTGCTGACATAAAACACTTGTAACTACTTCGTTCCAGTTTGACAGGGTGCCTGAATCATGTCTCCAGAGTAACCCACAGCATCTACATCCTTTGCTCTATACAAATTTAGTGAATATCGTCTGTTTATCTTTTCTGCTTTCTTCTGCCTTCTCTGAACGACTTCCTCTTAGCTGTTCCAGCCTGAGAACTTGGATTACCATTTGGTTTTGATTAAAACCAGACGGACAGCTCCGTGGAAGTTTGAGGGTAAGCTAATGGAAATTACTAGTATGGCTTTAATTAGTGTATTTATTAGCAACAAATATTAGCTATTCACGTAACAAATTCTACTAATAAACACATGCAAACCCCCATCTTTGGCCTCTGGTTTCATATTTAAATGAAATAACTTTATATTTATTTCATTTAAGTCAGTGTGACTCATAATAGTAATCAACATGTAAATTTTTTTTTTCCGCACTTTCAAGACAGAAAGTAGTGCTGTTGCTAAGTTTATTTGTCTTACCAGGTGGGTCAGTCATACATCACTTACTCTCTCATGACCCCTTTGGGTGGTGTAAACCCTCTTTATTAATTATTGGTCTGAGTAAATGATTTTACAGTTATTGATCAGGTTATTCATTGGAAACTTTGGCCTTTGTCTGGCTTTCAGAGACAGCTACAGAAGTAAGACATTGCTGATGTTTTCATACACAATATGATGTCTGGACATTTACTGACCAGAAGTCTGCATTCAGCAGGACTGCCACAACTGGGACAGGATATTTATTCTCAGAGGAGATAGAAGATCTTCTTAATTACAAACTGCTGAGACATGAGTTTCTACCAGCCCCCAACAACAGCTTTTAACTGTTTATATAATGCCTTCATTAGCTCAATTGAATCTTTTCAAGGGCATTTCTTAAGTCAAAGAAAAGCCAGCCCTGTAGGGCTGTCTCCAGTTCCCACTCATATGGCCATATCTGGAATTTTAGTTCCTGAGCATGTGGAACTCTGTGCTAAAATCTGCTAAATTTGCTGAATGTGGTCTTCATTGTCACACATGTAATTTTACATATGCAGTTTTCAGCCTTAAAATTACAGTATTAGCTTTAAAAGTTAGTTGCAAAATTATGCAGGCCCAAATGGAAGTGGGTTTGAAATTTTTCCCAGTAGCTTTCATGTATATGGATAGTGGAGGTAGACAGCCTTAAGTGGAATGACTTCCCAGCCTAACCTCTGCATCTTCAAAGACGGAGGTCTTTGAAGCCCATAAAAGGAAGCAGCACATGTGCTGGTAAACTCAGAACAGCCAGAAGCACAGCCCCAGAGGTAAATAACTTTTCAGGATTATTTTTAACTACATTTGGCTACTCTCAGTTCTGAATCCATAACTTTTACTCCACTGTGAAGTGTGATTTATACTATTTCCCTGCAAGATTTCAGTTTGGAATTTAGTGAATAAGTTACAAGCTGTGAAGGGGCACATTTTATTTGCAATTATGCAATTGCACAAATTGCACAATTTAAAAATTTATGTTTATGGGAATAAAAATAAAATGCCTTCAGTTTCCTTGCAGTTAAAATTTGCTAAAAGTCTTTGGCTTTATAGTACCAAAAAAAAGTGATGAAAATTTCAAAAACACTGTTCCAAAAAAGTAAACAAATATTTAATAATAGAATTTTAATTATTTTTTAAAGAATTATTTTTCTTTAGCTAAATTTCACTTAATATTCCATCATAAACCCTTGGCTTTAATTAAATAAGGTGTTCTCTTTTTACTTTTCTTCTTTTTTTTCTTTTGCAGAAGCCAATCACAAAGAATAAGACAGATTGAAAAATTTACAAGTGGGGACATATTTAAAAGGTATGAGATTATTAGAGCATGATCTCCTATGTGAAACAGTTTCAAAAAGAAAACATTTCAAGTATTCTAGTGCTTGATGAATAGCTGAAAAGGTAAAAAGCCCATCATAGACAATGTCTATGTATTTCCTGTCTAAGAAAACTGAGGGCAGACTGTCTCCTAAATATCTTTTCCTGCTATCACATCTGCAGAAAGGAGGGGAATAACCAGAGTTTGAATACTTACTCAAAAGCTGCCTCATTAAAGCTTTAGAATGGTAGAATAGAAAGAACATGTGAAATCAGAATATTTAAGTCTGAAATCTTGATAATGTTGTTTGATCTTGAACAATAAGTAGAATAGAAAAAATAAGTAGAGGAATGGAATACTAATGAGAAACAAGGTAATTCCCTTATAAGACCAGCACTTTCATTGTGGTCAGACTGACTATACTGAAATGATAGAATTTGTCTCCTAGTTATTGCTCAGCTTAAATCAAACACAAAGTTGGTCTCTTTTCTTTGCACATCTGTAACTCAGAAAACCATATATCTCAAAGTCAGGCTGTATAAATCAGGTATTCAAACAACTCCAATTTTCATTTAGGTAATGTTAGTTAAAGAGTTATAATATTCTTTTCTTACTATGATTATATTTTTTTCTAAAATAATTAAAAATAATATCACTGTAGAAAAAAATCATGCATATATAATATTATTTATTCATGAACATAAAATATTTTTGTCATACTAATGTAAGTTGAGTGCACCCCACAACATAGTGTGGAAAGAGAAACTAATAGTATGTTATTTCCACGATCCTATATAAAATGAACTACCAAAACAATTAAAAACTAAGAAGAATTCAGAGCAGTCAAGCAATTTCTGTTGCAGCAGTACACAGACATTAATATAATGCAGATGTGGATGTTTTCAGACACTCTTTATTTGTCTGAAGATCTGATGGTGTTTTCTAGACCTCGAACTACACATGGTGGTAGGCTCTTCCATAATTTAGTACATGCTCAGTCAAATCCTTACATAAAGCAATGAGAATTTATCTAAATCTTGCAGTCGGTTTTTAGGAAATTATTAACATAATATAGATGTGGTTTACTGAATCCAAAATTCAAGTAACTTCTGTTGAACAGTATCATCAGGGTTTCTGGACAGACCTAATCTGTTTTCATGCTTAAAAAACAATCCTGTTGAAAAAGTAATGTGCTGGGGAAAAAAAAATCAAAAAGAGCACCTGAGGTCTTACTCTTATTTTTCTTAAGAAATAGAAGTTATCATATGCCTTGCAGAAAAACATGAAAGCTTTCGTTAACATCTCCCTTTTTTCCTAGAGAGCATATTTAAAACTAATGTATTTTCCCTAGAAACTGAAGAATAGGGGAAAAAATCCCCTCTTTTATTTAAATACACCTGGAGCTGCTAAAAGTACTGCAAGACAGAGACAAACAACTCTATTTTAAAAAATATTTTCAAACTTGCAATATTTGCTTTTTTTTCACAGTGGAATTAGCTGATTTCATGAGGTATTCCATACTTTCACATTTCATAGGTATCAAGTATATGATTTTGTTCTTGCCAAGACATTTTATGAAGGTGTTTTGGATTTGATGAAATCATTATAAAACACAAGAGGGAGCAAGTGGAGGGAAAGAGAAGCATCCATCAGGCATAAACAGACTGGCATAATAGAATGGCTGGGGCTCAGGCATGGCAGAAACACGGATTTCATGTTCTAGCCCTGCTCAGGGACACGACCATGTCTCCTATATCCTTGATAGGTCACAGTGCACTGAATTGAAGTATAAATGTGTTGCACGAAGAAGTCTGAAAAAGGCTCTTTATGATTTCCCAGTTGAAATAAACCTACAAGTGACCATTTCAGCAAAATGAAATTAATTTGGATATATTAAAACTACGTCTATATGCACAGTTTTTCACTGCCAAGACTTTATAAACAGGATATAATTGGAACTGCTTGAAAAAATCCTCATCTAAATTACTAGGAGAAGCAATATCTATGTGCATCACTATGAGAAATAATGTAGGGGTTTTTTAATAAAAATCATACCAAATAAAATAAACACCTCTTAAAAATACACAATTCATTTGGAATTTGCTAATTCAATTTTTGCAATTTGGAATATTGAATTCTAATTGTCAAGGTCTTTACTCAATAGTTTAGACAGAAATATTAAAATGATTTTTTAAAGAAGCTCTTAGTCTTGCTTGTATTTATAAACCTTCTTGTTCTCAGTGATTAATGTTCTCAGTATTAATGAAGATTATCATTAAGTCATTAAGAGGTAAAAAGAAAGTTGAAGCCCTTTCTAAAAGGTTTTTATTCAAAGATTCTAACTTTTCCACAGAAGATAAACTCTCAGCTCTGAGGTTGCTGATGAGGAAGGCCCAAGCATCAAAATACTATGCCAAATGAAGATTAACATGGATTAAAAGAATGCAGTGACTTCCCAAATGAGTAGGTGATAACACTCAGGCAGATTACCTATTTTTAGAACTGTTTGTTCTATTTCTTGTTTTGGGATTTTTGATCATTAACATTCAGGTTCGAATGATCAAAAGGAGGATTTTGTTTATAACACAGTAGGGTATTTTAAATGGGTCTGTCAGGGTTGGTTATGTTTTCCCTAACATGGATTGTTAGCCATCGCTCCAAACAAATGTCACTTGTTTTCAAGTTTCAAATATTGGTAGAAATTTCTGTGTCAGTATTTAAAAAACCTTTTCTTCACTAATATTCACTAATATGAAACCTGTTCAGGCTACTCTGTTTTAAAAGAGCCAAACACTTTAGAAACACCAAAGATAGAAACAATTAAATGTTCAAATTTTCCTCAAACTAAGTCTCAAGTATATCTGTTAGTGGTCATGCTGGTTGATGCACTCACCTTTTCTTGTGTTGGCAAACTGATGACAAAACCTATAAAATTACAATTACTGCTGGCCCCATGGAAATAAAACCTGTCACAATCCACAACTTCATGTTTCTAGACAACTAACATTAAAGTTCAGGAAGACATTGTTAAGCTATTAGGTTGACAGTGTTACACAATGATATAAACTGAAGTTTAAGCACAGTTTCAAGAGCTCATCAAGGAATAAGTAGTTCTAGTCTCTCTGGAATATGCTGTCCAGATTTTGGCCTTGCTTCTACCTTTCAGTAATAGATCAGTATATCTGTCATAACTTGGCAAGAAACTCAGAAAGCTGTTTATCTATATTTTACATTTCCTGTTGTGAAGGCTGTATCTTCTATTTTGGGGATATCTTTCAAGCAATTATTAGTTTTTAAATCAAGCCCCCGTGAAGACAATTTTTCTTTTAAAGAGCATAAATTTCAAACAAAAGTATGAAGATACATTAAGTGTCCTCTGTTTTCAAGTACTGTACAAAAGTATTGTGGTTACAAGATGAATTAAAAATGATCTCACGGGTACAGTTGGTATGTTTTAATTCCATAGAATTGACAAGCACTGATAAAGCAGAATACATGTTTGCATATGGCAAATATTAAAGATGGTGCCATTAAATATTGAGTATGAGTAGACAATGTGCAGCCAGCTTCTTCAATATTCTTCATCTCTCAGTGAAGACAATTCTTTCCTTAAATCTCATATATATGAACGTTCTTGGAACGATGTTGAAATACATTTACTTGAAAAGTCACATTTTATTGCTGTTAATGTTCTTGTGGTGGGATCAAAATAGTTCCACTAAACGTAGGGGAGATATTTCTATTCAAAGTAGTTGAGGGTCTGGTCCCATTGTTCCAGACTTGTGTGAGCTGTTTGGATTCATCATTCCTAACTGCTTTCAGACCTGTGGAATGCTGCTCTCTCAATATGAGAGTGTCTACTCAGCATAACTTAGATGAGAATTTTCAGACCTAGAACTTTAGAATCGTTAAGGCTGGAAAAGTCCTTTAATATAATCAATTTCTACCATTAACCCAGCACAGCTGTGTTTCCCCACTAAACCATATCCCCAAGTGCCACATCCATGTACCTTTTGAAATGTTCCAGGAATGGTGACTCCAGCACTTCCCTGACTAGCCACTTCCAATGGTTGAAAAGCCTTTCAGATAAGAATTTTTCCCTAATATTCAATCTAAACCTCCCCTGAAGGAACTTGAGGCTATTTCTTCTCTCCCTCTACTGATACTGGTTTTGTGGTATCTCTGCATTTATATTTACTATCAATTATTTTATATTTGTCCACCTATCTAAAATATAAGAACATAAAGAATAAATATATAAGAATATAAAAGCTGTTGATCCACCTTCTAACCTTTGTGTGGCTGGATGCATAAGAGCATTCAATAACCCCCAGGAGCTTATCATTCTTTCTCACTGTAATAACATGTAAATTTGCTGTTGGTGAAACACAATGCTGGAGAAACACAGGGCTGTGTTTTGTTTATTTGTATATGCACACTGTGTTTAACATTTCCACAGAATTTATAAAGTTTGTGCAAGCTCTGCCTTTATTTTCTCTTTTGCAAAATACCCTAAAATTTACCCTTTCTTTATGACTTTTTGTTCCACTACTAATCTGTTTCATCCTCAGAGTCAATAAGAAAATACTTATAATGGTAATATGTTTCTTCTTAAAACAGACCAAGAAAGGCTGTTTGTCTATTTCCTTGGGAGAAAAACATAATTATCCCTGTTTTCTTGTAGAAACCACCAGTTACTCAAAATAAATTGAGACTTGCCAAACAATAGGGAATATTGGCTTATTTCAGACAGATTTCTTCCTTGTATCATTTTATTTAATATCATTAACCCTAGCTATGCTGACTTAAAGCAGTTTGCATGATCATTAGAGGAAAGACATTTGTCCTTAGACATTCTAACGGTGCAGATAGTAACCATAAGGATAAATGAGACTTTGTGGGAGAAAACTCCACAGCTTAACACTTTACTAATATTACATAAGTAAAATTAGTAATAAAATAATAACCTTAACATGTTAAGTACTTAATATGCAACTAACATGTTACTAGTATATTTTACTGATATATTAAAATATTATCAATACTTTAATAATATTACAGATGTTAAAAGCCCCCAGGGTTCAAAGATATGCACTTATATATAATTTAAATATTTGTACAAAAAGTAGATATGAGATTGCAGGTTGGTCTTTAATCTTACTATATTTTATTCAGAATTCTGATGGGTTAAGGAAGGTCCCAGTTTGTCATTTGTATTAGCTAAGGCAGCACAGTGAGAATGACCTTTCCTTCATCTGTACATAGACATATCAAAGGCTATTAAACAGGGATACAAACACTGGCTTGAGTTTCTCATCTAACTTTTAAGAAAACTGGGGGAATGAAGACAAAAACTAGCAGGGAAATCCTCCCAGTGACGTAGTCTTGTTCTTGTAATCTTTCATGCCTGGCCACTACTGAGAACCTGCTCCTGGCCACTATCAGACACAGAATATTGGGTCTGACCTTGCTGTACAGTACCATCATTCTTATGTCATCTTTTCTTATGACTGTCCTTGTACAGAATATCCAATTCAAATTGAAGAAAACCCAACATATCTCACAACTTTATTCCTGTTTCTATTTCTTCCTTGGAGAGACAGGTGTAAAAGCTGAAATTTTCAATATTTGTTAGCATTTTAGTTGAGTGTCTATTTTGTCTGCTTCCTAACTTACTAAAAATAGAGAACACAACCTTTTTATGAACAAATCTTTTTTACTAATTGATCTTTCTGGAAATAGAATACAGTAAAGCTTGGGTCTGCTGGAACTCAGCAAAGAGATAAGCTTCCTGATTTTATTAGGCAAAACATTCACACTGTAATGAGCTGTGGATGAGGTTGCAGTGGCAGGAATGTGTTTGGTCACTCCAACACCTGGGCTGGTGCTGGCAAGTCTGCCTGTTTCTCTCTCCCCAGTGAGATGGCTTGACTCTGTGCAGATGCAGGTAGCTCTTCATGCCTCTTTCTGCAGGGGATGTAAAACTGTTCATCCCTCCCAGGGAATTCATTATGCTTTCCAGGGGAAGACTTCCTCCAGTCTCTTCTCCTATATGAAGAGAGAGATCTGATCCACAGGGCAGAGATCCAGATAATTCTGTGAGAAAACCACCTTGGTTTTCTTCCTTCTCCCTCTCCTTTCCTATTTCTAGCAAGTATTAAAATTGCAATGTTAATTAGAAGGATGCAGTGATGAGAATAAGGGGGGCTTCAATAGTGGCAGCAAGTTTTTCAAAGGTGGTTTCCATCCAGGAATGAGATAGGACTGTATTGGGAGAGTGCAGTATCTTAATTTTGTTAGGGGACAAGGGCATGTCCACATTTCTTTTATAAACATGAACAAAGACATATCTGCAGCACAAGCACCAATTGGGTTGGGAGGGTACAACCATATATTATATACCAGTGCAACCACATTGTATACATCCCAGCTTATGCTGAACTATATATTTCTTAGTTTTTCTTTTTTAACTCAACAAAACCCAACAAAACTCAAAACCCTTCAGCATTTAAATTAAAACCAGAGGATTTGGTGGTTTCTCCATTAATCTAACCACAGAACATATAAGGAAAATAAAATGCAAGTAATGCCTCCATGAGATGAAATAAAATATCTGATGTGCAACTGCTGATGACTAAGAGTTAAATTTAACATTTCTGCACACCATTTAGGTAGTTCAGTATTTCACTCTCCAGGAACAGCAGTGATAATTAAGGGAGATTTCTTATGGTATTGTCTCTCACACTTAGTTTCTCAGTGCCCAAAAAGCTTTGAGTTCTCACAGAATACTCTCAGTAGCTTTCATTCTCCTACTCTCCAAGACAAGTATTCCTAAACTGGAAGCAACCAGCCAAAATTTAAGGACAAGACAGATGTAGGCAACTCTGAATACATCTCACTAATCTGAGAAACTAACCTCAAAGAGAAAGGAGTTTGAAGAAAGTGCCGGACCTAAACAACTTGGTTTTGAAAAACAAAGAGGACTAAGCAAACAAAATGCATTTAGACTATTTGGGGGGGGTGGGGCGGGGAAGGAGAAACGAAACTCACAGACCACCATTTTCATCCACACTTTTCTAGAATGGAAATTTGTTTCACCCCAATTTTATTTTTAAAAGCTTCCTTATTAGTTTTTAACATCTAATACCATGAAAAAAACTAGAGAGACATGCTTTGATTCTGTTCCTATAAAATTTTATGTCCTGGCAAGACTTCTTCCATTTTTTCAAAAATGCCTGTAAGCCAAGACTATCAGTTATTCACTGAGCCTTTCATGCCACACTTGCTGTACCAGTGTCTATATGATCTTGTGGTGTATTTAGTCTAGTCTTGGGCCATAGCTCTTATGTCTGCATTGGTGAGTAGTGCCCAATGAAAGTAAACCTGTAGAGGTAAACAGCTGAGGAAGTCAGATCTACATTATATGCATTTCAGATATTTTTTAACTAGTGGGGTGACATTGGGCTGGATGTATTAGGTGTGCTTCATGTAATGCAGTTTACTTTCATCCACATGCTCCTAGAGCCTGCTATTAAAACATAGTGAATAGGAATGACTAGGACATTTGCCTCAAAAAATACTTTGGATATGTACTAATCTGCTAGTGTAGATAAATTAGGAATCTGGAAAAAGAGGAAATCTCAGTAAGGGAGTTCTGCAACAACCCTTCTCAAGGGAAGTTTTGGTTGGTTTTATTAATTTTGTCAAGGGCAGGTGGAGACTTAGCCTTTATTGATCTTGATTAGACATTAGAGTGCTCTGCTAATCTTAAAGGTTAGGATTAAAGATTTTATTTAATTAATTTTAATTACCACTATGATATTCTTTCAGTAAAACCGCATTGCTGATTCTGAGTAGAAAACAGGATCACATACAGCTTTCATCTTGAAGTGTTTCCACTTCCCTTTTTGCAGAATAAATATTCTATTCATCCCTTGCTGATGCTTTCTTCCTCTTTCCATTCTTGATATTTTCATTGGCAGTATTTAGTTCTTGCATGGTATTCTAAAATAGAGAACATTTCTCCAAATTTAGCTTAGTAAGACATTTTTCCCCCTCTCTCTCACATTCCCTACTTTTCTTAGTCTGACTACCATGATTGTTCAGAGCTTCCCAGCTGCTAGTCCTTCTAGAAGTGACAAAACTGACAATGATAAAGACTGTTTTCACATCTTTTTTCAAGATCACATGTTTAACTTGAGCGAAACCATGATAAGCACAACAGGAGGCTTTAAGTGTGTATAATATTTGAGAAACAATTATTTTTTTCCTCAGAGAGGGGCAATCTCAAATTACAAGGGACAAAAGAAACAAAACGTATCAGAGTAAATAATAGCTTTATGTGTAGTTTTTTTCTCATCATAAGAATGAGAGTAAAGGAAACTTAAGATAAATACTCCATCATTTATAAAAGCAACTCCAATTAAGGTTTCTGTATAAACAAATTTTAAAGTTGCAAGGAACCTCCCCACTGAACTAATTAGGTAACTGTGGAATTTTGTCTTTGGAAAAAGTCTATGCTGATAAAACAATCAATTTAGAGTGAACATCTACATACAGTGCAACTCAGCATTGCTTGTAAAACTCTTAAAAAAAATCATTGCCTGAATTACTAATTAGGTTTTTATAAATGTCAAAGGAAAAGGGAAAGTGCATCCTGTTATAAAAGTGGGTAAAAAAATGAAAAAAGTATATTTTTCAAGTCACTTGAGAGAAGATGGTAATGAAAAGACACCTGACAAAGAGTGACAAACTGTACACAGCAAATATTTGTGGGGAAGATCAAAGAGTAGTAACATATAAGAGAAAAAGATACCAGCTATGTCTCTTCAAAAAGAAGTCAGGTAAAAATGAAAGGAATTTAAAAAAAAAGGAGTATATGTCCTGTTAAGATCTCAGGACTCCAGCAGTTTTGCTCACCTAAACCTGGTTGGTATCAGACCTGAAGATTCAACAGATGACATATTCCAATTAAAAAACAGGAACTGTTTTATTTTGCCTCCCATGACAAACTGATATTTAAAGGTAACATAAGATAAAAGAAATATACATAACCAAGTGAAGAATTTTGGATAACCTTATTTTGTCATCTGATTAGTCAATGAAGAAAAATACAAAATTATCAATATTTGATATGAGGCCATCTTCCACGTTCTTTACTCCGTACTAGATTTGTAAGATTAGTTTACGTACTGGAGAAAGGAGAGATTAAAACCAACTTTTCTGAGAGATAGGCAGGCATCTGGAATGCTTCCAAGACATCACAGAAATTTTTCAAACAAAACTTCTAGGTATTCAAAGTGATAAATATATCGAGGACATGTATTGTACTCTTTTACATGGAGTTTGCATTTCAAGTTGTTTCCTCTTTCCATATGTTTAATAACATAGACATAAAAATATATATCAAGATATATTAAACACTGTCATATCCATTGATTTCCACAATGCTTTTTTGTAGTTTCTCTTGTCTTTAATATATCAAATTTTGCATTAGAAATGGACAGTATTTTTATAGTAGACATGAACTCTTGTCTGTCTACCAGGATCACTGTTTTAATTGTCTTGGCTAGGCTCCCAGGCATCCTATTTTCAGTGAACTCACCCTTTCAATTATGTGCCAGCTTAGTTTTAAAGAAGATATTATGGTAAATTCTCAGTTACTTGGTTTCCTCTACGTGTTAGGGAGATATGACATTTCTTTTTCTTCCTTACAACTCAAGATAGTAAGTATTTATTCCGTGCTGACTGTCATAATTACCTAGAAGACACCTAAAAGAAAAAGTTAAGAACTTAACAGGGCTAGCACAAAGCAGAGCACAAATGGAAACACTGAAATATGCAGTTCTGCATATTTTTTGGTAACCCACAAAATGCATTAGGTATAATTCCTAAAGATCGAAGTGATTTTTAAAATCTTTTTCCCATCTTTGAGTTAGAAAGGACTAGCTTTGTCACAAAACTTCTCCTTTTGGAGAGAAGATGTTCCTGGTACATATTGTCCCTTGTGATTAAAACAGTTTGAGTAAACTGTGCATTTTATCAACCTGGTAAGATGAAGACCTGTTCACTTTAGTCAGTAATACCCTCCTGGGTATACTTCCCATATTCACACGCTTCCTAGATGAACTTCAAGGAACAAGGGAAGAAAATCCTAGTACAAAAAGACTAAAAGGAAGATCTGCAAATTATTATGGCCAAGTCTGACACAGAGTTCTATTCCTAGAGCAGGGTTCCTAATGGAGATCAACTAGAAAAAAGTACTTAAGAATGCATAGGAAGACAAGTTCCTTTTGAAAAGGAACAGTAGTGATGCAAAACAAGTTCTTCTTCAATGAAAGTACAACGGTACCACTTGAAATATTTCAGCACCTCATTAACAGCCTTATAGCGAAATACTACCTATATATAATGGTTTACATTTATTTTTGTCACTGACTCAAATTTTGCAATCAAAATCTCAACTCCTGCTATTATAGTAATAAATGGGGGGGGCGGGAAGAGGAGGGCTGAGGGTTATATTTTTAGGTTAGGTAATTCAGAGAAAATTGCCAAATAGGTAACACTAATATTTTTAAGAAGTAAGCCCAAGTAACAATCCAAGTAACACAAGTAATCCAATCCCAAGTAACACAAATCTTAAGGCTTGTGAATCTGAGGACTTTAAGCTACATTCCTCAGTAAGAGAGAAACACTCATGAGTCAGAGCAGCTGTCATAAAGGACTGTGATGCCTAGATAACTGCTGAGAAAGGTGTAATTCCATTGGCATTTCTGAGGACATGACAGATATTATTAAAACATAGAAAGAGGGATGTAGCATTATACTGTAATTTATGTCACAGTTAGAAATTAATACAGTAAGTTATTTACAGTGAATACTACTCAAGAAAATAAAAGTTTTACAAAAACATTTTTCTCTTTTAAGCAGACTTATTCAGCTAGAAGCATGCATAACTGAATTTCTCCTTCCACACTTGCAGTTCAGAAATTTAACCTCCCTCATAAGCAGATGGAAGCAATCATATATCACATGGGGTTTGAGAGAACTAGAAAAATGAGCTGGTCTGCAAGATGAAAAATCTTGAGAACAACTGAGTTATAAGCTCAGTGTCCAGGTCCAGTTTCTCAGTTCATGAGATTTTGCTCACATTGCAGTAAAGTTCTCCCATTTCAGCATAGTTCAAATTGGAATCAGCACATTTAAAACTTATTCATAATAGAAAACTCCAGGAAGATTTGGAGATTATTCTTGATGCACACAACTAAATGATCCCCCAATACCATCCTTTGAAAGATGATAATTTTTGGGGGTAGGTCTTCAATCCTGAAAGGTTTCTTTCTCACCTTGAGCTCTCTTTCTCCCCACCCCTGTTTTGTTTTGTTCTGTTTGTGTGGGGTTTTTTTGTTTGTTTGTTTGTTTTTGTTTTGGTTTGGGTTTTTTTTTGTCTTTTAATTTTTAAATTTTTTTTTCCCCCAGGTACCAGTATTTATAATTCAGGTTTAGTCTCTCCTTTGTCATGGCAAAAGTCTGTTGATTAAATGCTTCACCACTTGCTTCATTTAACCAGTTCAAAGAAACCCTTAAGGTCTCCTACCTATCTGAAAGTTTATTAAAGGATCCTGTGTGGGTTGTCTGTTTGCTGTCCAATGTGCATACCCAGGCCATGTGAATCCAGAATAGATGGAGATCTTCATTCTCCATCAGTGACTTGACTTTTACTGCCTGACTAAAAGCCAGAAGTTGAGTCAGTGTAAAGATTAAACAGAACAAGGGAACACTATGGGAACAGTAAGGAAGTTTCTCAAATCTTCAGGATTAATTAATGATGAGAGAATTGGGAGAAAATATTTGCTTTTTGTAAGCTCTCCAAAGATTTATGAAGTACATTGTAGAGCATAGGGCACAGGGTCAATCCTCTATCAGATTAATTTGAGATTATAGTTTCTTCTAATCACTATTTTCTACCAGTTACTTTATTCTTCAAACTTAGATGGGAGAAAGAGAGGACAAGCAAAGTCTAAACATGTCAGATCATAATCAGCAGTGACAGATACCACCTCACCGTAACTTTTCATCAGTTCAGTCCGGCCATGCTTTGCAATTATGGATTTATTTTAAGCTCCAAAATGCATATGGGTACACAGTGTGCAACACTCACACATCCTGAAGCTGGGTCCTGTAAGTACCCAACAAACATGCATGCCATGGAGCATGTTGAGCTATGTTGGGTTATACCCAATGATACATTTAGATTCCCATGCTACGAATCAAGACCTAGTTTGGTGTAGCACAGCTAGCTTTGTTTTATTGAAGAAATTACTGTTAATGCAGAAGAAAGTACATAAATAAGGACTGTACAGAGGAACATGAGGTTTCCAAACAGAAGCATAAACACCACACACTAACACAGCACCTGCTTCCTGCTATTACTGTAAGAAAAAGTCATTCCTTTGCACTCTTAATTCATAAATATCATTCTTATAAGATCTCTTGTTCATGGCAAAATGAGGTCTAATGTGGAATGATTCTGTGACATAAATCAGATTGGCAATAAGGTCATGAATTGCCAATGGTAATTAATGGCAATCATATGCCAGTTTGTCACATGATGCAGTTGATGTGGCTGGGTAAAATTAGTAAAATGAAGCTATAGATTTTTTAAAAGATGTTTAGTCAAAAAAATACAAATAAACAATTGAAGTGTAATACATATCACGGACTTTAACACATAGCTTGCCCGTGTCATCTCTTAAAAAGTACTTTCAAGACATTTGCACAAAGCCTTCAGTATTGTTCAAAATATAAGGATAGGAATGCAATTCAATTTAGGGAGTAAGGTACTATTAGCAATTTGGAAGATAAGATGTAGAGAGCTCTGTGATAACATAGTATTCAGTGTCATGCCTAGCTTCATAGTTTGTTGTATTATTGGAGCTTTTAGAGAGGTAAGAACAATAAGCCTGTAGCCTCCTATGCTTTTAGCAATGATTCAGTTCTTCTAAAATAATTTCAAAGGAAAATTTTCCCTATTAAATTTTACAACACTGAAGATATTTTAGAGAAGTTTTGCATATTTTAATGATTTAACTGAAATTTTCAGCAGGCATTGTGTTCCTGAAACACGCAGGGTTTTAGAATAGTTATTAGTAGAAATGTAAAAGTACCTACACTGTCAAAATAATTCCAGATTTAAGGTAAGTCCAGGTAAGTAGAAATTTACCTCCATGACCTAGGTTTTTTATTACACAAAACCAATATATGTAGCAAATCAGCATAATGCACAGAATAAATTTCCCTAACTCTGTCTCCTGAATTTTACTTCATTGATTGATGAATTTCCTGGCAAAGAAAATAAGTTTTGATGAGATCAGCAAGAGTCTGTGACTCTGATTCTAAGAGAAGACTTGCTTGGTATAAATAGACACTGCTGTATTTTAAGGGTCATGAGAGTCTGACAATGAAATTATTTGGTGAGAATGAGGGTTCTGGAAGACAGCAGCAGAAATGGTATAATAAGGTGTCACAAGAATGAACGTTGTAAATGATGCAAAAGTAAAACTAAATGAGCTGTTGCTAGCAGTGTTTGTTCCTGAGGTGAATGCAAGAGTTTTACAGAAAACATTGCAGGCTAATAAGGTCTCTTTTACTAAATATAAGCATTTCCTCTCTCTTGGATTTCCCTGTTAGGCAATGACAGCTCAAGAAACAGGAGCCAAAGACACAAATTTTAAGGCAACAACAACCTAATGAGGAAATAATTTGTTACATGCTTGTTTCTTCAATGAAGCAACCTCTGAGGTAGCTACAAATACATATTAAGATTGGTATCAATTAGTATTAACTAATTAGTAGTAGCTGCAAGGTAGGTTACTGGTACTGAATTTGATTTTTTTTCAAAGTATTCATAAAAATTCAATATGAACAATATTCACATCAAATCTTTTTGCAAATAAACATATAATGGCATGTTTTAATATTTTTTGCATTAATTTCCTATGTTGAATGAGAAAATGTCTTGATGCATTGCCAACTTCAGAGCCACCATAAAATTAGGATGGCATTTTGTAATTTTCCCCAGTGTAATTGAACCCCTGAGTTGCAGTGTCACCAGGGATAAGATTTTAATATTGAAATGAAGTTTCTATGAGGCATGCACAGTTGCAGAGAAATAAACCAAAACATACAAACCAAAAGAGCACACACAAAACCATTCCCCCATCCCTCCTCTAACACATCTATTCCAAGAAGAGCATAATGTTAAACATCCACCCTTTAACTATGCCAGTGTGGTTTTGTGGTTTAATATACTATAGTATGTGAAAGGTGAAATAGAGCTATAGCAAATATTTGCCTGCATGCCCACAAAAAGTTAAATATACCTAAATATAACTGCCCCACTAAATCATTCCAAAGCCCATCATCAAAAAATACTGGAGGATGAGCTCACTCACAAGTGAACTTTTATATATACATGTGTGTCGGTGTGTCTTCTCTCCCTCCTTGTTTGGACTATGGAAGTCCAAAAAGCTCTTGCACACACAACATCTGGGCAATGCCCACACTCCATATGAAGTAGCACAGACATCTGTGACTAATATCCAGATCATTCCATTTGTTGGACTCAAGACAATAAAAACGGTGGATAAGGTTTAAAGAATTTTTTTGGGATTTGTGGGTGGCCAGCCAGTATGACTAAGATTCAGGCACTTTCTAACTGCTTCAAACAGACTTTAGTCTGACTGGTCAGAGTCCCATATGGTCAGCATGGAAAAAGTGGAAACCAGTAAAAAAACCCTCCCATCCCACTGGATTTTAAGCATGGCCCTGCATAGCTTATTCTTGATAACCCTTCCCCTCAAAGTCATACAGCCAAAATAGTGGAGTCAGGAGCTACTTTGGTACATTGTGGTCACAAGATTGTTAGCAAATTGAAGGGAATTCAGAGAGAAAAAGTCAAGAGTTGCAAAGGAGTCTGGAAAGATCAAGAGAAGGATTGAGGTAAATATGTATTTTTGCCATCTGAGAAATATATGAATAATGTAGAGTTCTAAAAATATTATCTACAAAAACTAAGAAAGCATAACATGAGGGAACAATTGTAAAATTATTTAATTATAATGCAGACTCAATAAAGGGCATTTAGGGAAAAACAATAAATCTCTATTTCCATCAAACTGTAGGGTGAAATAACCTTCTGTTCTAGTATCTTGCAAAATGATTTGTAAAACTGTGTTGCATGTGTGAGTCAGTTATTTCTGCTGACTGCAAAAAACGCAGAGATGTAGTAAAGTCAAACACCAAAATGAGGGAAGGTGTCACCCGTAAGGGTGATGAGGCAATGGACCAGGTTGTCCAAATGTGTCAGTGATGCCCCACCCCTGACAGAGCTCAAAGCCAGGTTGGATGGGGCATTGAGTAGACTGGTCTAGTGGAAGGTGTCCCTACCCATGACAAGAACTTTGGAACTAGATTGTCTCTAAGGTCTCTTCCAGCCTGAACCATTCCATGATTAATAAGTATTATTAATTTATTAAGGAGATTGAGGATCTCAAGAAAGACAGAATCCAGAAATAGACACCTAAAATATATAATAAAAACCTCACAACAACAAAATACTAAAAATCGTGCTGAACCTGGTACTGCTTACCTGTATGATGTGTCTCACTCAACAGTGTTGTAATGATGCAGTTGGCATTTGAAGTTAAATTACCTCGAGATCAATGGTAGGTTTAAACTGATTCTCCATGTGCACTGTGCTGCTCTGCCATTACATCCCACAGGAAAGCCAGTGTGAATATATTTCAGTTATTTGAAATCTACATGAAGACACGAATTGTCAGGTATATGCAACTCAGATTACTCTCCGTTCAGGTATCACACATACTAATATCAATTTACAGGTTCATTCTATGTTTGAAAGTGCAGGAAGACCACAGCATAAGAAATTGGTAGGTTCTTATGCTTGTGCATCCTCCAGCTGTCATCCAATAGTTCTTCAGTCCCTGTAGAATGGATTGATCTATTCACAGAAGTAGTCTCTGGAAGTCATAATTAGATTTCACCTGCCTCTTAACATGTTAATTTAAAGCCAAGACTAGACTATGAGGGGTACTTGCTCTAAAAAAAATATTAGACTTTAGATTATTCTGGAGTTTGTAACTTTAACTGCAGATAAACTTCCACTGAGACTAAGAACATTCAGATTCAGTAAGCTCCTGAAACGAAACAGAACCAAAACAGACCTCAGAGAGCTGCTAAAAGGATGGGGTCATAACCAGGATATAATTTATTGCCAAATCAAAAGCATTGATTTCAACAAGAATGAGAATCCAGACATAAAATATTTCCACAATCCACCTACATTAAGAAGATTTTGCTGTGAGACACACTGCAGGTTGAGGTTTGGGCAGATATGACCAATTTAGGCAAAGGAAGAAAGGATGAAGACGGCTTCTGCTGACTCTGAAAAAGAAATATTGACTAAGAGCCAAGACTTCCCTGCTATTCAAGAAGCTGTACCATAGAACTCAAAGTGGACATGACTACCCACTTCCCCAGATGTGTCAGCTGGTAGTTATTTATCTTTTGGTATAACAGATTCTATTCTAAGTAAGTGGTCTTTTTTATTATAAGTGGTCTTACGCTAAGTTAATACCTTTCATTTATTTTTCCACATTATACTCTGAAAAGTACCACAGCAGATTCCACGTAGTTTAAGTGGTAAAAAGACCAACTAGATTGTCAGCTTTATAGAGAATCACAATCTCCTTCTGTGCTCTAAGAAATTCTCTGCCTGAACCTGAGCAAGAGTCATTAAATGCTCTTATCTGTCCTTACCTGCTTTCCTGTTTTTCCTTCTATAGCAACTCTTTGCTGCTCTTCTAGTTTCTCAAACTGACCAGCTATATGTAATAATTTCCTGCCACATGGCACATCCTAATCAGCTTTTTGTCTTTATCACCAAGCAAATCATGTCCTTGGCACTATCTTTTTTTTTTCATCTACTCAGACTTGAAACAACAATATCCTCTGGGAGAATGCAAACCAATTGTATGAAGTGGGGTTGTGGATTAATTCTCATAATACATGAAAGATGTGTCAGAGAATCTCTCTAAATAGTATTTTCTCTGCGTGTTTTAATTGCAACATATCAGTGGCAAGATGTTCACAAGCACCGAACTACAAGTCAGTCAGTCTCAAGTCTATGCCTGGCAAGACCATGGATCAGATACTCCTGGAAACTATTGCAAAGCACATGGAAAATAAAGATGTGATGGGTGATAGCAAATATGGCTTCTCTAGAAGCAAATTGTATCTGAAAAATTTGGTGGCCTTCTATGATGGATACAGTGGTAGTGGATGGGGGAAGAGTGACTGACATCTATCTGTACTTGTGCAAAGGGTTTTGCTCTGTCCCACATGACATCCTTGTCTCTAAACTGTGAAGTTATGGATGTGATGGACAGACCACACTGTGGACAAAGGACTTTCCGGATGGCTGCACTCAGAGCTGTGGTTGGCAGAGGATGCTCACTGGAGAGCAGTGACGAGCGCTGCTCCTCGGGGGCGGCTGCTGGAACCGGCACCGTTTGATGTCTTTGTCGGAGACATGGGCAGTGCAACTGAGTGCACCCTCAGCAAGCCCGAGCGTGACACCAAGCTGTATCAACATTATTACTTCATGTTGCCACAACTTCTTGTATTCCTAACATGGGAAAAAACCCCGCAACCACGTGGATAACACACCAATACACCAAAGTTTTGGCGGTGGCTGGACAGTGCTTACACAACACTGAGGTTTTCTTCCCCGCCACTCTGCCTCCCTCAGCGAGCAGAGCTGAGGCTTACAAGAAGCTGGGAGGAGACATCTGACTCATACTGGCCAAAGGGATATTCCATATGACATCATGCTCAAAAGGAAAAACTCAGGGAAAGAAGGAGGAAGGGAGGACATGGCTATGGTATGTGTCTTCCAAAGTAGCCGTTTTATTTTCTGAAGCTCTGTTTTACAGGAAATGGCTGAACCTCTGCTTGCTGATGGGAAGTAATAATTCCTTATTTTTCTTTAGTGTGTTGTCCTGGAAGACTGCCTGCTGCTATCCTAAATAAGGAGGACTCACAGTACTATTTATTTATTTAATGTCTTCTTTTTTCCTCTGTTAAAAGTAGCCCAGATTGCTAAACCTGGACTGGGATTGCTAAGTAGTGTGATGGCACTACCATCTTGAAATTAAGCCACATATCTACTGCACTGTCTGCACCAAATGTTTTGGCATTTTGCCATCAGATTGAGTGCTCTTTCATACACTCAGAGATGTGTGCTTCTGAACTGCTTGGGAAGATTTCATGTTGCTCTGAAGTTCTGAGGTGAGCTCTGTGCAGACCTTCACCAGAGAACATTTTTTTATCCTGAATTTTTGCTGCTGGTCACCTCAGCAATATGGCACAGCAGCTGTCTACCCATCTTTTTATCTCATGGACTCAGAAAAACGGCCTATAAAGCATGAAAAAAAAGTCCTCCCAAAGCAAATGGTCTATATAATCAGTCCAATGGTAGATAAATTGCCCAAAATACTGACAAAACTGATGTGAAATTCCCCAGCAGGGCTTCAGTTCAGTTCTGATGCCAGAGTGTAATAAGCTGTCAAATACATCTTCTCACGCAGTGTATTTACAGCCTCTAAATTAAAATTGTTTCTTTACCCCATTGAAAATGATGTGAGGGCTTTCATGGAAAAAATTACTAATGGGATGGTGAGAGAGAAACCTTGGAATTTTCAGACTGCAGAGGCTGTAGACTGCAGTGATGTCCTCTTATGATGTATCCCAAAGTGCAGCATAGACCTAGTCCTGCAATAGCAAAAAGAAACACCAGATTGCTCAGAAGATGCTGAACACTTCATATGGAGGACATGTCACGAGGACACAATTGTAAAATCATAGCAAAAAGACAAAACTGTGTAGACGATGTCCAATAAAAAGCCTTTAACTCATTGCTAATTAAATTACCCCCATTGTCCTGTTGTATCTGTCCAATCTTGCCCTCTTGGATGGTTTTCAGCACAGCAGAGGCATATAGCAGGAATACCTTTCAGCACACCTGAAGTAGAAGACAGAGACCCTCAAAACCAAAGGCAGGGGGAAGTAGACCCTCAATCAGTAGTTTTTGTAAGCTTTGGGAAACACATATAAAATCACACTGGTATAATTTGTTTCATGCTTTTTAAGGGGAATTTAGAAAGAGATAAATTAAAAATACAAGATGCAAAATATCTTTTAAAAATATTTCCTTGGATTTTCAAGTTGGCCTCCAAGTTCCATCCAAATAGAGAAACATTAATAGGGTAAGAAATGAATTTCTTATTTCAGTCTACATCATATGCTAATGATTAAGTGTCTCAGCTCAGCCACAGTTTCTCTTCCAGGATAGGTGCAGGTATATTCAGAACTGCAGCATGTCAGATGTTCCACAGAATGATGAAGCCCACGCAAAAAAAACCCACAGAGAAATTATGCACAGAACATTGTTTAAAATGCTCTGCTGTCTCTTGCATTATTTCCTGAAGCTTATTATACCAATCACCTGGAGCATAAATCTGTCTTCAGCATCTGTTCTTCTCTTCTAAAGCAGCTCCCCATTGCTCTTGACTTGCTTTTGTATACAATTCTTTATCAAACCTAATTGGAAACAGCATTGAAACCAACACTTACCATCTCCTTATGCTGCTTAACCCCTCTGCATCCAGAACACTGCTGAACATTGCACATGAGGATGTAATCCTTTGAGAAGCAAAGAATTCTCTCCAGTGCTGAGCTAGATAAAACCTCCTCATCACTGGCACTGCAGGGCGATCTAGATATCCCATGAAAACAAGCTTAGAATTTCAGGGTTTCAAGGCTGCCAGTTATGAACAGAGACAAAAGCATCCTGCTGTATGAGTCTTATGGAGCTGACAAGAAAAAGCAAAGTTTGTTCCCTTATAATGCCACACCTGTATCGCAGTCAGCTACTAATACAGGCTGGGGGGGTTATGGTAAGAGTTATAGATATACCTAAAAAGTAAAATGCATTCAGTCCAGGTACAGATAATTTCTTCCCATTTTAGTTCCAGTATGAGAACTAGTAATGGCTGTGTTGCAGAGAAAACAAAGTGGGTTTTTGCTGTTTTAGTTTAAAACAAATAAAAAGAAGCTAAGAGGATATATTTTATAAAAAATAATTTTAGGTTAATACTTGGAAAATGAATGATTCACAGGGTGCACTGCAGGTCACAGGGGAAGCATAAAGGCTTTCATTCTCAGGCATCACTGATTTGCTTCCATTTGTGCTCCATGATTATATACCTAAATTTTTTAAGGCTTTGGATTTTGATCAACAGAAGCATAATTTTATGATGTTAAAGCAGATGTTTCATGGGAGAATTAGGATAAAGAATAAGGAATGTTGCTGCACAAAACATATTTGCATCTTCATAAATGAAGTAACACAAAACTTTTAATCCCTTAACTGGTTGAATGGTGTGACTGTATAACAACTTTATCTTTTGCTTCATTTGGAAAGTACTTGAATACCACATAAACAGAAATTCAGGGTTTCTAATTTTATAATTTTATACTGATGTTTTGGGGAAACGTATTATATAGTCTGTAATAAATAACTTATTTGCTGAAGAAAAGAGAGGAATCAGTAAAAATCAAATTCACTGTCATATGAATACAAAGTGTCTTAAAAGTGACTCATAGAAACCAACTGGCTTTACAAAGTCAACATTAGAGTGTTCCTAAACCACAAATGTGGATAAGTCTATGACAATATCCTCCAGCAATTTATAATTTCCCTCAACTCATGCATTACATCAGCTCCAAGATATTCCTATATGAGTTTAAAGTTTAACTAATGACCAGAAATCTTTATTCGCTTTCTCCAAATCACATATTTTTCCTCAAATGTCAGATATTCTGAATCAGAATTTTTTTTTCCCAGTCAAAGCAAATACAGTAAAAGGAGTGCTACTGTGGGTCCAGCTTCCCACAGTACCTTCAGGTCAGACCCCTTAAATTTTGATGGAAATGTGAACTTTTACATTATATTTGTGGAGGTTAAACCTTCAGTAGTGTCCCTGATCAATAGAATCACCAGCCATGTAACCTATGAAAAAATTTAGATGACAGGTACTACAGCTACAACTGCTGTAAATATTTAATATTATTCTGCCTGAAATAAGACAAAGAGCAGAAAAAATATTCAATTACTTACTTCACTGCTCTAATTATTAGATTATTCTTTGAGAAAGAAAGCTACATTATTCCTTTCTCTCTCTCTCCCTCTTTCTCTGTGTGTGTGTATATATATATATATATATATATATATGTATGTATATAATACATGCAGGTTACATATTATATTTTCTACTTATTCATATGTAAAACCATATCATTCATTTAAATATGAATAAGTGTTTAGTCAAATTATTCTTCTGCATAGCAGTTTTGACACGTTTACAAAGCTAGCTTGCTCTTCACTTGATATATAATGGACATCTGATGCAACAGCTCCAGTGGAAATTGTGCTTACTTTTAATTTAATACTCAAACAGGTAACTTCATGAAGGAACTCATGAAAAATTTTAACTTCCTGAAAACAGAAATGTATTTATCTTAAACTGTCACTTAACTGACTGGCCCAGATTTCTACCCTGTTCTCAGAAGGCAGCTGTCCCCCTTTCCACAGGAGAGTTGCATTATATTCACAGGAGTGTAAGTCCCATGCTTGTTTCCTTGTTTTTCATGATTATTATTATCTGAGGTCTCAGATTAAATGTGCACCAAAACATTATCAACACATTTTTCAGGGATTGTCTCCCTAATCCAATTCCCTTGTAAAAGCTTTTAATCCCCCTTGGCACTTTGCATACTCTGTTCTTTTACCCAATCCAAATATCCTTCTTAAAAATCAAACTTTTAAAATTTCTTTTTGTTATGAAAATAATTTCATTTATCAAAACTATGTGTGCTACTTAGCAAATAGCATAGACTAACTAATAGTTTTATAGAAGTTCCTTAGGATCAAAGAGTTCAACCATCAACCCTGCCAAATCCACCACCAAATCATGTCTACATGGCTTTTAAATATATTCTGGGCTGCTGACTCCACCACTTCCTTGGGCAGTCTGTTTCTATGCCTGACACCCCTTTCTGTGAAGAAGTTTTTCCCAGTAATTAATCTTAACCTCCCCTTGTACAACACGAGGCCAATTCCTCTTGTCCTGTTGCTTGTTAACTGGGAGAAGAGACTGACCCACACCTTGCTACAGCCTCCATTCAAGTAATTGTAGAGTGAGAGAAAATCACCACTGAGCCTCCTTTTCTCCAGTGTAAATTACTTCCTCAGCCACTCCTCACAGGACTTTTGTTCCAGACCCTTCACCAGCTTCTCTGGACATGTTCCAGCACCTCAATGTTTTTCTTGAAGTGAGGGGCCCAGATCTGGACACAGAATTTGAGGTGATGCTCCACCATTGCCGAGAACAGTGGGACAATCACTGCCCTGGTCCTGCTGGCCACACAATTGCTGACACAGGCCAGGATGCCATTGGCCTTCTTGGCCACCTGGGCACACACTGGCTCATGTTCAGCTGCTGCTGACCAGCACCCCCAGGTCCTTTTCTGCTGGGCAGCTTTCCAGCCACTCTTCCCCCAGCCTGAAGTGCTGCAGGGGGTTGATGTGACCCAAGGGCAGGATCCACCACCTGGCTTTGTTGAACCTCATAAAACTGGGCTTGGCTCATCAATCCAGCCTGTCCAGATCCCTCTGCAGAGCCTTCCTGCCCTCCAGCAGATCAACACTCTCACCCAACTGGGTGTCATCTGCAAACTCACTGAGCGTGCATGTGACCATCTCATCCAGAATCCTGTCAAAGCAATTAAACAGGGCTGGGCTCCACACTGAGCCTTCTGGAACCCCACTGGTGACCAGCTGCCAGCTGGACACAGCACCCTTCACCACCCCCCTCTGACCATGGCCATCCAGCCAGTTTTCTCCCCTTCCAGCAACAACAGTTCTAAAAGAAGCCTCTACAAAAGCACTTCTGCCCAACAGACTATGGAAATATCTGTAGGAGCCCCTTTTATAGTTTGCAACTTGAGTCCCCTTCTGGTAGGAAAGATTCCCTTTTATATACTTACAGGATTTTTTTTCAAATGTCCAACTTTTAATTTTTTTTTAAATTAAATTGCATAAAAATTTATTTTCATTCTTAGCATTTAAAAAACCAGATGGTTATACAGACAGAAAAAAAAACAAAAACAAAGAACATATCCCCAGTATCTGTAAAGTTGTCTCATTTTAAAAAACATTTTTCACGTCTTCTTCAGTGTGTGAACTTTCCAGGTTAAAAACACTTTCTGGACAACAGTTTTTGCCTGTTACCTAGTTAAACTTGCTATACAATGCATAGCAAAGCAAGATTATGGTGGGTGAATATTAATGGCAGAAATCAGAGCACAGAAACTAATCTATAGTCAGAGAACACTAAAGCACAGAGTACTAAGTGACATAAGTAGGCTAATTGGATGCTTCTTACAGGAACTGCTTTTCTGCAAACATTAGATTCACCTGACAGAGATTTATTTGACAGCTCTTGGATAAGAAAGTAAGAAAATGCTTCTCTTTTGTGTCAAAATAAGAGATCAGTGTCTTGACATCAAGGAAAAATAACAACCAAACAAACAAAAAATGAAGAGATGCACCTAGCATCTTAATGTTATATTATTTTCTTCCTCATTTATTTCAAGAATCAAAATAATTCTTCTTACTCTTCTCACAATCCTTCTCCCACTCTTGACAAACACTCAGAGTGTTAGAATGGATAGCATTTTTAAGAAAATAACTATTTAGCAGTACAGTATCTTGATCAATGTTTGCACATGGTCTAGGTGACCTAGTTTAAAATAATATAGTTGCCTTTCTACTCACAAAGTCTGGAATCAACTTATGACTTGTGGATGTTTTTGGTTTTATGACTTTATTTTTTAAAAAATTGATAGCTATTACAGAGAGAATAGAGAGTGTGTATGCCATGTTTGCAGTAGTTGTATTTGTGAAGGCTTCCTTTTTAAAAGCTCAAATTAAAATAGGAAAGTGAGATTCAAGCACAGTCACCTCAACTTAAATTTATGAACAAATAAGATGTACTGCCAAGTGTGTTAATTTATGGGAAAACTCTAGATAAAGAAATTCTAGATTCCTATCTAGCCTATACCTAGGCTTCTATTAATCTATTAGGTGCCAAATGGTCTCTCAAACTCTCCAGAGAATTACTTTTGTTCCTTCTGATGTAAAGTCAAGGCACAAACTCTGAGTATCAGAGAGCTGGCTGAAAAAATATTACCCTACATTACGCCAGTTTTGAGAAATATATACATAATTACAATTTTGTGATTTTGGCTGCTTCAGTAGAATTTTCAATTAAGTGAATATAAGATCAAATAATGCTGGATAGCTTTCCATACCATTAGTGGAATCTAAATAGAATTAACACTGTAGATGAATTATCCAGACTACTTGTAAAACTGATTGCTAAACCAGTTAAAAGTCTTTTGACAGGGCTTTACTACAGGGAAATCAAGTAAATAAAACCATGGCAAAACTACAAATACATTAAAAGAATTATTACCTAGACAATTAATAGCTACCTTGTTGCTCCTTATGCATCAGTATAGATTGTTATACACTCTCTAGCCATCTTTTCAGAAGCACATCTTTCTTAAGTGGTTCATGAATTGTATTGCATTTCAAAGATATTTTTACATTTCAAAAGATTCAAGAATGAGTCCCACCTTTGTTTGAATACACATCAAAATTGCCATATATAAATAAATAAATAAATAAATAAATAAATAAATATATATATATATATATATATATAAAACAGAAATTAATTCCAGAACTTGCAGTGGAGAGTTATGTATAAATACTTATATTTATACATACATATATATGTGTATATATATATATACTATATATATATGCATATCTGAATTTACAGCTTCATATTTTTCTATGCACATATTTAAATTGTAAAAACAAAGTAGAAGTCTAAAGATGAAAGTAGAATCTAAAGAAATCTTTTTATATGCTTCAAATAGCACACTTTTTTTTTCTGCATTTGACATCTGATTTATATATCTATATAATATACAACCATACGTAAAATTTAGGTTGCAAATACCTCATTACCTTACAGATTTTTGTTAAGAAAACAAGATTGAAATCTTGCAAGCTTGCCCCCCATTCATTTGATTTTTTTGGTGATATAAATCATTACACAATATAAAATGAAACATTTCTGTATCAGGCAAAGAACAACTCTTTTTTGGTTGTGATTACAAGACTTCAAGTAGCACATACAGACTCCTAATTAATATTTCTGTATTTGTACTACATCAATGGTTTTATCAGAAAAGAAATTTATTTAAAAGATAAATACTTCATTGTGGTGAGTTCTAAATAATCACTATGAAGTTAGCTTATGTCAGAACAAAGATTAATAGATGGGACAGAGGTGCCATATAGATAGCAGTTACCAAAGGAGGAAATTTGGTCAAGTGCCAATTGTTTCCTTTCTACTGTTGCCTCCTTCCTTGTTATGGCTCTGTGTGCAATGTTCAATCACTGGAATATATCACTTCTATTTTATTGTGAATTTCTTATTCAAAAGAGGATTCCCCAAAATATTCTTTAGCTATATGCTATGCTGCTCTTCCATGCCCTTCTACACAGCTACTAGCCTTTTGGGGTCATAGAGTGGTTTCCATTGGGAGAACAGCCATTGCTTTTCAAAGACTGCCTCTTTCAAATGCTCAGGAGGCATGGGAAAAACCACCCTAGACTGAGACAAACAACACTAGGTGTTATTTGTGCACATCCACTTGCCATAAGCTACAGAATGTCTAGAGATCTCCAGACCAATTGCTACATTTACGAGTAATTTTATCTCTGGCATTTGCAATTGCATTATTTTCTCCCTAAAGGTAAATCGAGAGAGGAGAAATAATATGGGAAAAACAAGATGGAGCAAAGAGATCTTCCAAAAAGATTTTTTTTGTACTATGTATCTTAATTTTTGTAGGATTCACTCCTTGGAAAGTGAAAGGATGATATTGTAATTTTGTAAATATATATTGAAATCAGAATATTCAGCACAATAAATGGATTTTTTCCAGTGGTCTGCAATAAGCATTTATGAAGCAACTATTAGCATGAGAAGTCCCCCTGTCATTCAGAGGTGCATTTGTCAGACTCAGCAAATTAGCAGCTACCTTATTAGCTACCAGCTACTAGCCAGGTCTGTATGAGCAGATATAGGGGAGTTATTAAGAAGATGCTATCAATATATTCTATGATGACTCTTTGTCCTCAAGGCTCTGAACAACATTATCAGTAAAATCTCTATTCCTGTAACTATTTTTTCTCTCTTTCCACCAGTTCTCAATAGAGAGAAAAGTGGAGAAAAAAAAAAATCACTCCATCATGCTCTATGCCTTGCCTCTGTGGCAATGTTATCACAATCAGCATGGGCTTATTTCAGAAACCCAAAAAGAAGGAATTTTAAGAGCTCAAACCTGCTTCTCTAATGAAAAAGTGACTGAGGTGCTTAGGATCATAATATTATAAACAGTGTGTTAAAATTTCTGTTATTAATTTTCCTCTTACCTTCTAACAAGATAACTGGAGCAGCTTCTTCCTGGAGGGTGGATTTAAATAAAAAAACAAAATGCCAAAACCCAAAAAACTCCTACACATTAAAAAGCAAAAGCCTAAACAAAATCCCAAACAAAAAAGAAATCCCTGTCCCAAAAATCCCTCTCTGTTCTCCCTTCCAAACTGCACTTCATAGTGCCCTCTGTTTTTCAATTGTAAGTAGCTACAGAGGTTCTTTCTTTGCTAGGCAATAAAGGATTTCTCCTTCCCTCTCTCCCTACACAATACGTTTGTGTTTTGCATCCATCCTAAATTTCTAAGATATGGAATTTATATTCTCTCCATATAGTCAGATTGCACTTTGGTCAGAGTGAGTTAATTTTCTTTGTACTTTTCTAGCTACAAAATGTGAATTATATGTAATAACCATTTGTGGATACAAGTTTTAGACACTTTCTTTCCCTCCATTTTCTTTCGCTTTTTGTTCCTTACGCTGAAAACCCACCCCCAGGTCCAAATCATTCACCTGGATGTTTTCTGCTTTGTTTCAGAGAGGGACAGTAGGAAACTAAAACAGAAAAGATAAAGCAAGCACTGTAGAAACTTTTCACATATTAAATATGGATGACATTCAAGTGTGAGAAGAAAATGACAGATTATTGTTCATTGTTAAGTTTCAAAGGATGCAGACTTTATTTCACTGCCCAGTGCTGGGATATCCTTCTCAAAGCTGTTTTGCTCCCAAGTTAAAGGAATGGAGGGAACCTGCTCAGTTCATGTAACGTTAAGCACTGGAGGACAAGCGAGATTAGAGAGGGAAAACAGAAGTCCAAAAGCTGTAGTCAAAATAAAATTATTTCAGCAATAGCCAAAGCATGATTATCGATTAAAGCCCACTGAGGATAGCAGGCAGTCCTATTAGTGTTGAACACGTCTAAATTCTATAAAAATCAAGAAAGAAAATAACTACTTTCTCAGCACAGCTTTGTCAGTATCAGGTTAGTATCAGTGGAGATCACTGTTCATATTGCTGCATTGCACAGTACCTCCCTGAAACCAAATATTTGAAAGTTAATAAGCCCCTGCTCGACAGCCCTGGGGGTAAGAGCTGCAATAGGAGAACCAAGTTGCCTAAAATTCATACACTCCCAAAACATGCTAAAAATTCGTGTACCACACAGTTGTCCTAAAAAGAACTTCGTATTTGAGAAGCAGTTTCTAGTTCCTTATCAACACTTTGTTCCCTGTTTAAAAGTTCAAGTGATGAAGAAAATTATACATCACATATCTATAGTATAACCCAAACTTTCAGTACATGCTGAATTAACTACTGTTTTCTGGACTTAGCATAACTGACTCCCCAAAACCATAGGTAGCAAAACCAATCTGCCTGGCAGGCACGTGTCCAGTGCCCCTGCACACAGTGAATTACAGCATGTTTAGGTCAGTGCAGAGGTCCTAGGTCTGAAAGGTGAAACTAGGGCTGCCAAGCTCTTCAGTTGCAGCGATTTTTGTGGTACACTGTTAGCACCGAGAGATCCTCTCCTTCTACAACTTGGATATCTTCAGATCTCTCCATACTAAAATTCTGTCCCAGGGTTTGGGCATACCTTCAGACCTATTACTGATTGTGACATCAGCTATGTTGTCAGTTCATCAATCACCCCTGTGGTAAAGCACAGGGTGATGCTGTTACCTCATGCCAAACTCCTATCCAGCTCGTTTTAATCTTCTATTTTACTGTGTCTTTATTTAAACATGAGTTAATGACTCCATTTATGTTCCTGCAGCTGAACCACATTTTTTCTGAATCTTTGTTTCCCTCCTTTTCCCAGTACGAGGTGGTGTTAAAATCGAGAAATTCAGGATAGCTGATGCTGGATGAGCAAAGAAAGGGCAAAAATCATGGAATAGTTTGGGTTGGAATGGATATCCAAAAGCCATCTAGTCCAACCCACTGCAAAGAACATTCTTCAAATACATTAGGTTGCCAGAACCAATTGGCAGATATGGGCTTTCACTGAGTACAAACGGGTGTGCAGAGTTTGTGGTCAGAAAAAAGAAGTTAATTCTGATCACTGGCTTCCCTGAAGATGGAGCAGTTGTAGGAAGGGCAGAAAAAGCAGCTGGCTTTCCTATTTTTAATTTTTAAATTTATTTTTATTTTTTTATTTTTGAGACTGGACAACCATTTAAACATTACTTGTTGTGACATTTCTGATGTCGGAATCCTAGTAAGAAGACTTATTTGGATTTGGACTTGGACTCTAGTAAGGATCTAGAGGTCATTAAATAGTATTCTTAACCTAGCTGTCAATGAAATAATTTATGTTGTATATAGCTGGCTATGCAAACTGATGAAAACTTCAACAAAATAAAAATGTGTTATATTTCTTCATACAGTAATGTGGAGAGCAAACAGTATCTAAAACATGAAATACATTACATAAATTGAGGTATTTCCCAGCACTCACACAAGCTTTTAGAATCTAAGAGTAGAGGAAAATTTTCAGTGCAGGTTAAAATGATTTTTAGCCACTTATAGTTACAAGTAGGTGCTCTATATATCACATCGACAACTTAAATCTCCAAAGTATAAATGTCAAAGACCCTTGCTCTGCCTAAAAGCATTTTACTAGATAAAACCCGGGAATTTCAATTAAGGATGAATGTGCAATTACTTTAAGGAAGAATAAAACCAAGCTTTCCATTAGGAATATATGAGCAGCTGTTGAAAAAAAATAAAATACTGTCAATACTGTCACTTCATTCAATTAACTCCTAACCTTGCAGACCACAGATCATTTCATTTGTCACCACATCGATTAGGCAGCTCTACATTTTGAGAGCACTTCTATGCCATTAGGTTATTAGATCCAGCTAATTTCTTTCCTGAGAATTACATGAATACATTTGACACATTCATTAGCTAATGAAATTGGAAGATTAGTATCAAATCCTTTCTGTAAGTATTGAGAACTACCATTATCAAAACTACAATTCAGAGACAAAATATGTATCCTTTTTCAAGATATAATATACAACAGCTAATATTTTGAAACTAAAATTTTCATTTCCTTGCTGCTATGAAACTACAAGAAACAGGGACATTATGTTAAGCAACAACCCCCCCCAAGAACGAGCTGTCAAAATCATTAATGATCTATTAAGTACAGAAGCTCTCCCTTTAGTATTTTAAAATATATTTGAACTATATATCCTCTCCAAACACTAAAGCAATCTTCACATCTACTGTTTGACTGACTGTGAATGCACTAACCTTAACAAGTTAATTTTATAGAGATAGACCCAGACAAGTTAAAAAATCACTTTTTTTTTAATATAAAGTGAACCAATAAGGTAATAAGGTAAAGTAATTTTATATACAGAAAATAAATAGAAATGCTTCCGTATGTTTTAATGAGGTATGTAAAAGAAACCATTCTCCTACCTTAGTCAAAGATGCTTGCTGCTGACTGACTGGAACAATTTTACTTGCATCCTTCTAAACTCTTGAACAGTAATCCTGTTATGTGTCTACAGCAGTTTCATGGGGGTGGGACTTCTGTGTAATAATGAATTCACCAGGGAATCTTCCCTTTGAAAGAATGCTGCTGCAGACAAGAAAACCACTCTACACTTACTGTCACAAGCTTTTGGATTATTAGGTTAAAGCACAGGGAGTAAGTACATGTACACACATGGAGTGATGCAGGTTCAAATATTTCCTACATGTTAAAGCTTTGACAGGACAAAAACTGCAGTATGCTTTACAAGGAAAGTGTATATATATGTGTGTGTGTGTGTACATGCTTTATATATGCCAAAAGGAGTGTCATAAAAGGGCATTATGAAGAAATTAGTTATTTATTCTATAGGGGTGTGGCAAAATAGAATGTCTGGGTTTATTAGCGATTCTAACCATTTAATCTGAGAAAGAGAAACTCCAAATCAAGCATGTCAATCCTTACCTAAAAAAAACCCCAACAAATTTAAGATTATAATAATCCTAAATGATAAACTGCATAAAAAGCAGATACACACCCACCCTTCTGGCTATCACTAATTTCCCGTGCAGAGTGGCAGCTCAGAGATAATGAAGAAGCTCTGTAATATGTTAACCCAATAACATAAAAAATAACTTCCTGCGAGCTCTCCAACAAAGAACAGTGATGTTTATAATGATTAATAATACGATATATGAGAAAAAAATCTTGGACGGTGTGTGTGGTCATTTGAAATAGCAGACAACAAATATAATTGCAAATTGATAGATATTTTGGATGAAAGAGAGATATATCTGGCAAGGTTACGGCAGGGAATATGAGAAAGGGTGAAGGGTCCCAGTACTCAGCCAATCACCTCAGTGGAGCTGTAAGAATAATGGTCATACAACCCGATTACTGGACTAAGTGAGCCTATCAGCCTTTATTAAATTATCTATCACTTCCCCTATCTCATTTGCAGATAAAAAGTAAAACAAAGCCGACTGACTCATGGACCTCCAGCTCTGCAGAGCTTCTTCCCAGCAGGTCAGTCCCAGCCTATGCTGGTGTCTGGGGTTACACCCCAGATGCAGAACCCTGCATTTGCCTTTACTGAGTTTCAGAAGGTTCCTCTCTGTCCATCTCTCCAATCTGTCAAGGTCTTTCTGAAGGGTAAACAGAGCACCCAGGGGTGTCAGCCACTCCTCCCAGTTTTGATGCATCAGCAAACTTGGATGAAGGAGTGAAGTACCTTCTGAGCAAGTCACTGACAAATAAGTTAAACAATACTAGGCCCAGTATGGAACCTCTGGGGACACTGCTTGTGACAGGCTTCCAACCAGATCCCATGTCACTGATAATGACTCTCTGGGATCTGCTATTCAGCCAGTTATCAATCCACTTCACTGTCCACTCATCCAGCCCACACTTCCTGACTTTGCCTATGAGGATGTTGTGAGAGACAGGTAGAAAATACTCTCTGCTCTCCACTCATCCATCATAAAAGTCAGTCAGGTTGGCCAATCCTTCCTGGGACTCCACCTGTCTATCACTTTTACAGTTTTCTTGTTAGCTAACTCAGAAGAGGTACAAACAATCATAACTTTCTTCTCTATAAATTCCAGCATTCATTAAGGGTGTGAATGACAAATTCAACTCCCTTCTCTTCAAAAGCAACCTGCATTTCTCAATTCCATGCAACTGCCCTTACCAAGTCATGAAGTAGTCTGTATGCTTGCCACACCTTTTTTTGAAATTGTCCCAACAGGGATGCCACACTCAAGAATCTGAGTTACTTAAAAGACAAACCAAAAGAATAAACATCATACTTGAATGTTCAAATGTGAGCATTACCTGAATAGCAGATAACAACCTTATCTAAAGTAGAATTCTGAGGATTTCATTTCCAGAGAAATGAAAAGAATTTACAGTTGCTCAACTCAAAGGGCAGAAGGTGAAGGAAGAACAGTGAGGGAAAAGAATGATAATATTTAGCTATGTCAAAAGCAAGAGCAGAGATGTTTCCCATATTTATAGAAGATAGCATAACAAGGAAGAATTTTAAATTGCAGGGCAAAAAGCTTTCCAATACCTAATCCTTGGATGTACCAGTAAACAGGGAGACTCCTCAGCCTTCCTATTTGCCTGGAAGCCTTTGAGAGCAGGTTAAAAAAAGTATCATAAATAGTCTGGAAAGAGTTGATTTTACATTAGCTGAGTGAGGTCATCTGAACATGTCTACACAAGTTTTTGTGTACAAATTCTGAATATTCAAAAGTCAGAAGTAAGTCATGCTGCTGTCAGAAATGAAGCATGTTTCTGTCAGAAATAGTTTTATCCAAGCACATGTGTACTTATTTTAATTTGTAAAAGTATTCAAAATAATTATTTTGATAGGAATTATTAATGTCAATAGAAGTGTGAATGCCATCCTGCTAATAAGACACTTAAAAGTAATATAACACTAATTTATCACTTCAATTAAATTTTAAATATATGCTTGATGCATTAATTGGAAAGCTTTTACCTTCACCCAAAAACCCCTAAAAGAATACAGGCTATTTATCTAAAATAAAGTTTTCCATTTCCAATTTGATGCAAGGATTAGGAGCATGTAAGACTGAATTTCATACTGACAGAACAAAACCCATGTCACATGTACTAGACTTCTCGGAATGCTGTGATTCAGCTCTTTATATAATTTATATATAATTTAGCTCTTTATATAATTGCACCCTGGTAGATCTTAGAACTTAATTATTCTGACCTAACAAACTGATTTTACCTAAAACCTTCTTTTATAGATCTAATATGCAGTTGAAAGACTGCTTCAACTTCTGGCTTGTGCATTGCTTGTATTAAATTACTTCTTTTCACCTACTTTATAGATTACTCCATGGAAAAATGATGCTGCACAGCCAAGATATTGTCTTTTAAGTAAAAAAATTACATGCAGCCCCCTTTGGTACTGTTAGATCCCCAGACATGCAGTTAGACTTCTTCTATTTGATAGTTATAGTCAGTATTGGATAAAATTCTTCTATACAGTTGTTCATTAATCACTTAAACTGCAATTTTTTTGTAAGTAGAAACTGTCATTTGATAAAGGGAAATGGATTCAATAAAATGCCATTTTTCTGCAAACAGTGATTGGATTTACTGATATTGTGTTGAACTGTTTTTTCATTGTGAACCGCGACCAATGTTTAGCAGTACCTTCACATTGTCAAACCAATTCATTTTTTGGGGAAAGACACAAAGAACTTTAGATATTGGAAACTGCATTTCATCTGCAATCTGTAAACAGAGACTCCAATTGTCAGAAACAAATCAGAGCAGAAAAATTGCTCAATGGCATTTAACACAAATAAGACAATCTTCTCATACAAGTGTTTTCTATCCTTTACCCCTTCCAGTCAGAGAAGCTCAAACTGCATCTCTGGTACACAAAATCTCAGTCATGCTAAAGTACAGATCATATGGACAACTGGCATTGAGCTCACATGGATTCTGTATCTCAGTAAGATACTGGTAATGTGTAGTATCTATCACTTTTAGTGTCTATCACTTTTAGTATCTATCATTTTCTGGTGGTATAAAGGCTTATTTCTGTGCGTAGTCAGTTCTTCTGATCATTAGGAAAAAAACAGATCTCTTGTTGCCTCTCCAGAGTAATAAGCAGCACTGCTATTATTCATCAGGAGCATATTCAACATTTCCTTGCAACAAGAGCTGTCAAAAGACAACCTGGGGCAGCTCTCTGTAGAGTCACCTGGTGTATCTAACTACAGAGTTATCTAACTCTTTGGAGATTGCAGAAGTGTACCTAAGGGTGTTTTTGAGACAGTCTATTAACAAATGCCATCCTGTAACATAACATTAATACCATGAAAAATATTTTTATTGCAGAGGTTTGGCAATACAACCTAAGTAATAACATTTGGGGAGACTAGGCCGACATATTTACCATAAACATACTTTCCATAGAAACAATAATTTTAGGAAGTCATATAACTGTAGTGAAGAAGATAATGAAAAAATTACAAGATGGACCAAAATGCTACAAATAGACTGGGATACATCAAACAGTATTGCACGGAAAAACAGTTAATAAATACCTCTATGCATATTTGCTCCATTAAAGGTTTGCTGTCTTTTGAATTATTTCTTTAACCATACTTCTCTGCTGCTGTATATGAACTAAAAGACTGCAACGAGGAAAAGTGTCAAAAAGTGCTGCAGAGAAGAGTAGCAAAAACTTCTGCATTTTTCAGATGACTTCATGACTGACTTGAGTGTGGCATTTAGTTAATGCCACCATATGTTTCTTAGAAAGTTCAATGAAAAGACATGCTTTTCCTTCAACAGTTTTTCTGGAGATGCATCAGTGCACTAATGTACTGCTTACCACATTGAATAAACTGCTTTCCAAACTTTTATTAAGAACACAGCTCTTAAGCCCAAGTATTATGGTGTTTATGTCAATACAATTCTTAATGCATTCCTGTTGCTAGGATATGCTTGTTTACAGCTTGTGGATGAAGTAATATCAATACATTTTTTGTGAGGATCCCCCGTTTTTTCATTGACTGAAGAGTTACATCTAACCTCTCCTGCCCTCCATGCGTGGGCAGCACTTCCTCTCTTTGGATCATATCTAATATTTCAAGGGCAGCATCAGTTCTTACCAGCACCAAGGACGTTCTGCTAGCATCCTAGTTATACTGCAAGCAAAACTAATTATATCTCATCTGTTCTGAAATGGTTGCGACCCAATACACTTTAATGAGATTCCTTTCTACAAGAGTTATGACAGGACATTAAAATCACCTTTTCTTACATTTAATTAAAAGGTACAGTATGGTTCAACAGTTTTTAAAATGAATAGGATAGGTTTTGTTCTTTTAAGCATAATTTGTCTTGGAAACTCTCCTTTTTTACCAAGCAGAGGCTGGTTGTTCGGTTTGACTGGTAAAGAAACTAGGAAAACACTACTATATGTAAACTACCACAGGACAATAATGAATTAGAAAGAATACTGAAGAATGAAAATGTCTTTATTTATTCAGAACACTCACTTTGTCTGGTTATGTATACTATTTGCACAAAGGCCACATTTAGTTAAACTGGATGTGTTTCACCAGATGTGTTTCTTTTGATAATATAACTTAACATTTCAAGATGAGAACTCTTCACTTCTCATGGCACTGTGGAGGACAATCACCATTCTCAAAATGCTGCTAAAGTGACTTCCAGGAAAGCATCCTCACTACCCTGTTCTGCAGAGCATGTGCTGACAAATAAGGTAAGAAAGGAAAAAAACAGGGAAATTCCTAATCTCAAATAGACTTTTTTTGTTTGGTTGTTTCTTTTAAAGTTATTTATTCATTAGGACATGAACCAGAACTCAAGTGAAAACTGCCAGGCTCACATAAGAAGAAAAAATTTCAACATATTAAATTATTATGTAATCATTTTTCACAAAGTGGAATATTATTAGAAATTTTAAAAAAATATTTCAGAATGTTCATGGCTGTCCATTTAGTAGTGGAGACACCAGTTCACAAAAATCTAGTTTGTACAGGTATCCAAATCTAAGCTTCTTGGTTTTCCCTCATCATTGTTGACCAGCAAAGGCGTTAAGAATTTTTACAGGCAAGAGAAATTGACAGCAGTAAGAATGATCTGCCATAGCCAAAAATTGATGTCTGTGAGGTTCAAGATGAAATGTGAAAACATCTTATTCCTTCAGGAAACATTGGAGCAAATTACCCAAGGACACTGCAGTCTCTATCCTTGAAGCTTTAAGACTCTGCTGGACAAACAGCTCAAATTCAATCAGGGCATCCAACCACAGTACTGATTGTTGATATTGATCACTGGACAGCTGTGGAGAGTGGCAAAGCTTTCAAGCATACATCACGCTGCAGAACACAGACTGTAGTCCAAATCATCTGCTGAGGTGAAAGGTCAGACAGGAGGAAGAACAGAGTTCTGAAATTCTATGGAAAAATGGACAGATTGAGATTAAACTCAAGAAAGGCCACCCAGCTCCAGCTTTCATATATTTATAGGTAGTTTAATTAAGGATGAAAAACTCTAATTATTGGAAAAAATCATTACCCTGTGATATTGAGGGATCTATAACTGATTTGAACAGGTCCAGGTTTTCAGCCATCATGCCCCTGTTTCATGGTACTTGTTCTTAAAGAAACCCAAAAACCCTCACCAAATCCCAGGAGCAATACCCATTCACCTGCAGCCACAAAAGTACCCCCCCCCCCCCAAAAAAAACCAACCAACCAAACAAATCTAACAAACAAAACAACCCTGAGACACAAGTACATTTAATAATTCTCTCATGGAAGAAATCTAAACCCATGGCCACTTGGCAGAAGTAAAAATGAACTACATTTTTGAACTAAATGGACTACAGTTTTGTTATCTTGCTTCAAACACTGGAAATTATTCATAACTCTTGATGCTGCAGAAGCTTCTGCATTTCTCATGAATAACTAAACAGATTATAAATACTTTCACTTTGATATTCATAGACTGATATAAAAATATTGAAACATTCCCTGAGTTTCCTGCTTCCCATGACTTCCATCTCAAATCTTTCTTAGTGACCTTTGAGAAGGGGAATTTTTTGCTCTCCTGGTTTCTGTGAAAATTAATGTAGCCAAAACCAGAATTAAGACCAATATATAGACTTTTTTCTTTTCTTTTCTTTTCTTTTCTTTTCTTTTCTTTTCTTTTCTTTTCTTTTCTTTTCTTTTCTTTTCTTTTCTTTTCTTTTCTTTTCTTTTCTTTTCTTTTCTTTTCTTTTCTTTTCTTTTCTTTTCTTTTCTTTTCTTTTCTTTTCTTTTCTTTTCTTTTTTCTTTTTTCTTTTTTCTTTTCCTTATTTGGGATTATCTTCCTCGTTTTGTTCACATCCTGATACTCTTTTTTTGCCTTGTTTAGAAGTCTAGGTTTTACCATCATGGTACAAAGCTTTTCAGTTATTTACAAACTGTTATGACCTAGTTTACTTGTTTTAAGTTGTCATCCCCGCAGCTTTTATTGTGGTAAGTTTTGGGTTGAGTGAATTTTTTAATATATATAATCTTAAACACATTCATTTCACAGTCATTCTAGGGTTTGAGGCTGAATTAAACTGTAGAAGACTAACTGATTTTAAGATTTTATATTCTGTGTAATTAATGCATTAAAACTAATTTTAAATAGTGAAGAAATAATTTTCTAGTATACTCTAACAGTATTCCAAGTAGCAGTAAGAAAAAAAAATAAAAATTATCACAATATGAAGACAATGCAAAGATTGAAAAATGTGTAACAGATGATGGTGTGTTTTGTTGGGGGTTCTTTTAGGTTTGTTTGGGGGGTTTAAATGATTTAGCTTTTTTTGCCTTTTTTTTTTGTTTTGTTTTTTCTTTTCTTTTTTTAAATACACAGAGTGGACTTTCTTTAAGAGGTGATGTGTAAACAAGCAGTCAAAAAAAACCCATACAACAAACCAGACACCACAGAGTAAGTGAGCAGGGTTGAGCAGTCCAATGACTGTGCTCACTGAGCTGCAATGAGAGAAGAGGACTAAGGGAATTCCTCTCCCCCTGCACTGGTGAGGAGAGGCTGAGGGAACAGAGATGGTTGAGGCTAGAAAAGAGGTGGTTAAGGAGAAACTGGTTGCATTTTATGAGGAGAGATATAGAGGAAATTGAACACGGCTCAGAAAAGTAGAGCAAAAGGTCAAGGTGACAGTGGTGAGTAACAACAAGAGCAATTATATAGGATACAAAGAAAGTCATCTAAATAATTAAAATAGTTAAGCACCAAAGTAAGGTCCAGAGCAGTTTGGATTTTCTGTATCTGAAGACTAGCAAGACAAGTGAAAAAACCTGATCTACCTTTAAAATAAGCCTTTCTTTAAAAGGACCTTTAGCTGATAGCTCCAAAAGTCACTTCCACCCTAACTTTTCCTAAGATTCCAAGACCATACTTCAGAAGTTCTTCATAACCATAGCACATAGGACCCTTAGGGTTCCATTGAAGTGGATATATTCCACACAGTGCCCTCCCCACCACCATCAGGTTGTTAATATAACTGTAGAAGATTAAAAAAAAAATGAGTCAGATTTACCACTTGATTTATTAGTCAACATTATCTGTTTCTTAGCTACAAAGTGCAACTTGAAATACAGCTCTGTACCTACTGAACATTGCTCCTAGGTACACACCCTACATGAAGCAGGCTGTATCCATAACTTCCATCACATTTTCAAAATCTGTCTATGTGTTTCTTGAAAACTGTTTTTTTACTAAGCTAGCCTTAGTGAAAGAAGAAGAAACCCAGAGAGAGAAAACCAAAATAAAGCTTAGATTTCTTTCAGGTTCTAAGAAACCAGGCTGGGGGTTAGAAGTGCAGGTCTGGCACTTCCTTCATCTCCCCCTTCCCCTATCTCTCCCCTTCTTTTTTATTTATTGACCTCAGAATTCAACAAGTCACAAGAGTGCATAGTGCAATATTACCTATTTGTCTTTTAAAAGCTACAGCTTTAGATGCTCTATGGTAAGGTGACATCTTGCAACTTCATAGCTTGCAAGACTGAGAAAATAGATGAAACAAGCAAGATAATGAACATACGTGGATGTTTAGAAAGGAAATATTTTTTATTTAGTGACAAGGACTGTTATAAGTTTTATTCATCATGTATTTGGCCTTCATATTCTAATTACAACTTACTCAGAGAGTTGTGTTCCAAATGAGCATCTGGACTTTATCCATTTGGCCGTATTGTTACTTGCTCTGCTTTTTATTCCAAATTTATTTTCACATAACTCTGAACAGCACTTCACATTCCCAAGGGAGTTGTTCCTACCAGATAGTATTTACATGTCCACCTCCTGCCTAGATTTTCAGTAGTTTTTCCACAACTGTTTTCAAGTGTCAGAAACAAAGTGGAAACATATCATCACACACAATTAGGTTCACGTGACAGGATTCTGGGGTAGAGGAGAAATATGAAGTTACTACACAGTTTTCAAATACAAAAAACCCACTTTGATTACATGCTTTGTCCCAGGACACTGTGTTCTATCTGCTCTTGCTCAAGAAGATCTTGCAGTTTAATCAGGATATAACCTCTGTGATCCCCCAGAGATCATCAAACATATGACATTTCCTTTATGATTTAACACCTTGCCATCTATTCTGAAATACCCTATATTTTCAAATCTTTAAAAAAGTCCACATAGATTAGAAGAATGGTAATTAACGATGTTAGAGTTCAGCTTCCTTGCCAGCAAGATTTAATGCAAATAGATTCTGAGTTCTTACAGCAACAGCAAAAATGAAACTCTGGAGTAGGAAAGGAGCTTCTTCAGAAGAGAAATTAAAAAACTCTGCTCAGCAATAATATTTGAGAAGATTCAGCTGTTGATATTTGCTTGTTTTATATTAATTGTAAACCTTATTACACACATCCTGATAAATATCTATCGTACATCACTTTCATTAGAAATTCAAGGATATAAATTAATAATTATATTGTATATGCCAAACATGCATATCAGAATGCAATTTAATAGGTTTCAGACCTTAGCAAAACAGAATATTCCAACACAAAATATTTTTATACTTCATCTTTATGTTAGTATGCCCTTCATTCAATCATCTTCCTTCTCAAGTGTCAACCATGAAAGACATGAGAAATAGATGGTTGTTTTACTCACGATTGTTAAATTCCAGTCGGGTAGCACTTTTTTCCAGCTTTAAATACATACCTACCAGTAAGTTATGAGATGGTAGTAAGAATATGAACCGGTTTAATCTAAAGTTATTAAACACCTCGGAAAATGACTTAAGAAAATTTGATGAAAAAGATCATTGATACAAGCACTAACAAAAAGCATCAGACCTACTGGGACAGGCTGCAGATATGCTGAGGTATTGAAATGTCCTCTTGAAATGTTACAACATGGTTTAAGAATTAAGCCAAGATTACTTTATCCTTATGCCCAGCACTACTTATCTGTATCTCCACAGAACAGCTTAAATCCTCCAGTCCTGTGTGTAATGGAAAGGAAAATGCCACCCAGCACTCTGCAATCACTGCTTGTTGTGTCAGGACACAGAGACCATTTCTAAGACACCTGACAGATAACAATAACTGGAGCAAGTATTAGACAGTACCTGACACTCCTGCTCCCAGAAACAGATCCTGGCTGCTGTAAGTCTTTTATGAATAGTATTACTTTTAATCACTCAGTGCTCATTCCTACAGCTTCCCTTTTTAAAACATTTATCTAAAGCTCTTGCAAAAAATCACCATTGCAAAAGGTATGACAGCTAAGCATCTCTCATATGCTAACATTGACAATACTGATTCTGTTCTCCTTTAGATATTGAGTAGGAGGTTTGCTGTTTGAACAGCAAACTAACCATATTTTGGCAGTCAACTACTGCCATTTACATTTAACCAAAATCAGCATTTCTGCAAGTGATAAATTACAAGTAAGCAAGCATTGATACTGTTCTGGCAAATTCTTTAGAAAAATGTATCTTTCATAAATTCTGAACCAAATTCTCCTCAGCTTCTGTCTCACCTCTGCAAGCTTCTTGGTTTTGGCCAAAACTGTAGAGTACCTAGTAGAAAGCAAAGCAGTAATGTGATTCTTCCTTACTGGTAGCACAACTACTAAGCAAGAATCTCCTCATTCATACAATCAATTGATTATTTCATTGCATTAGTAGTTCTTTCAAGCTGCTAGTCATTCAGATGTAATCACAGCCCACCTCCCTTCCCTTATGAACTGCTTTACCTGCAGTGATCAGTAACTGATAACAAGTTAAAATAGGAATAGTTATAACTAAAGTAAAAAATGCAGTGTTTATTTACCGTCTTCATGAGAAACAAGAGAAGTATCTCTTACCAAGAACAATTTCATAGTCTTTAGAGAGAGATGATAAAAGACAGAAGCATGAATTACTTAGAAATTTATTTTTTCCTTCTAACAAAGCAATAGCTGTTTCTTGCTTTTCAGTTGACATCCCTTCATACTGTTGTGCTCTGCAGAACAATAGAGGCAGTTGTAGAAATGAAATGAGTCACAAACAACATGTGACTCGGGGCATGCAAGGCAGAGCTGACGATATCACTTTGTCTCTACTGCCAAAGAGTGTAACAGAATCATGTTTGTTTACAGCTTGAATCCATAATTTTGCTGTTAATCTGAACATTTTTTTTCTTTTTGAAAGCAAGACATTATGTAACATGCAGTGTAGCTCATAACTTACCAGTACTAACTTACATTTTGATTAGCCCCATTGTTGTCATGATACAAGACTAATCATCCAATAAGATGGAGGTGACAAATATCTCTGCTAGATCAGCAGGTAAAAATTAGTTCCTCCATGTAAAAGGAAGCTGGCTGTTATGGCAACACACCTTCATAATTCAAGATATATTAATTTTAAATTGAAGCTGCATTTCTCTTCTCCTAGAGCTTTGACCATTATGTACTTACTTAAGTGGGCAAGATGGAAACAGTTTTTATTGCTTTTTTAACCTAGTCTTTCAGTAGGACAAGCTGGAAATAAAATTTGTAACTAAATTGAAGTATTTTTTCTTATCTGTTGTAGTAAAATGGCTAATTATCATATCCCAAATTTTTCTGGCTTACTCCCTTTAAGTGTCAGAGCACATGCCCATTATACACCATATAATACAGTGACAGACTGAGGCATTCCCACTCATATTAGGTACTGGATTAGAAAATAAAAAAAAGAAAACCAAAAAACCCAAGCACATTTAAAACAACCACCATGAGAATTATTTTTATCTAACCAGTAAACTATAAATGGAGTGCTCTAGATCAAGAAAAATAAATAAAGTGGCTTGTGCAGAAATTAAATTACGAAAGTGAAATTAGTGCTTTCATGCCTATATGAAACTTACATTGCTCTCAGTACAGTGATTAGTTTCCTGAGTTTAATAATTGTAGAGTAACAGTGCTCATGACTGTTTCTCCCAGTATTATGCGATTATTAAAATCCTAAATTCTAAAATCCTTCTGAGACTGGCTCTAAAAAGTTATGGGTGAGTGCTGTTAAATGATCCACCAAATGCAGATACTGTTTTTTCCCCAAAGAATTCTAGAACTACATTTCTCTGGCAAAGCACAGATGGTGCCTCACCTAAGGTTTTCCAGAACAGCTCTGTCATTCAAGGTTCAGCTGAATTTTAAGTGATGTTTGAACATATATTCCCTCAGCTATAGTTAAAAAGGGATAGTATTGAAAAGGTATTCTTGTGAAGTTGTACCAGAAGATGTCTGGAAACCATCTGTCATCACTGCCATCTTAGCATGCTGACAAGATGAGAAATGACCATTCTTCTTGCCCTCTTGTCCTCAAGTTAAGCTTCAGACTTCATAATCTTTCGTTGGCCCAAATAAACCAGTTTGTGTAGTTATCAGGAGTCTCAAGGCTTGGATTAACCACTGAATGAAACAGAATTCTGTGATTCAGACCTGAGTGCACAACTGAACGCTTTTCAGTTCAAGTTGCACAAACAGGGGTAGTGACGAGGTAACCTAAGCTGCAGTAACTACTGCATGCGTGCTCTTTGCCACCTCCTGCAGGAGGCAGGACACTGAGCTAATGTGTCACATTTTGCAGGTTGGGTGGTCTTGGGAGCATCCAGAGTAAATTGCCACAAGTCAGTAGTATTACAGTTCTGGTAGTCATTTAGTAAGCTGTGTTAGTGCATCTGTAAGATCTGTAAGATCATATGACCATATGCAAGCTGTCATAAAGAACAGAGTTCTGTATGACAGTGATTATTTAAATTTATAATTTTAATAATTTTTTATAACATCTATCAGGCATGTGGGCATGTTTTTACAAATAAGAAATGTCTGCATGTGTTGCCACAAACCTTAGGAAATTTCACACATAAATAAATGCCTAGAACAATGCAGCTGGTAAATTAGATACATTAATATATATAGTCCAAAAGATCAATAAAAAGGCTTATTTCTAACAATTTGTGTTTCAGCACCACTTTCAGCAGTTACTAACACAAAACTCAACTGTATTAGGAGGAAACAAACACTTCCAAGATGGTCCTGCATATTAGTATTCATGGAACTTACAGCTGACACTCATTGCAGAAGGGCCACAAAACTAATTTACTTGAAAAACAGAAATTTGGTAACTAACTTAAAAAGTTTCATAGGCAAAATAACATAACCACATTTAGTTGGGCAAGTCACACCAACTTATATCATACATTATTCTGACCTGATGGTATTATTCTATTCAACTAAGACCTGGGAAAATTAAAGACATCAGAAGAGCCAATATTTCTTGACTGACAAGGTTATAGTAATTCTTAAAAAAACAGAGATAACAAGAAGAAAAAATCAGTATCAGTTCTAAAAAAAATAGTTATGAAGCTCTAGGTTATGATTCTTTAATAAAGGCTCAAGGCTTGCATGGAATTACTGGATATGAGATTGCAATATTAACGTTTAAAATAATAAAAATGAAAATAGAAAAATAGAAATAGAAATAGAAATAATAGAAATAGAAATAGAAATAGAAATAGAAATAGAAATAGAAATAGAAATAGAAATAGAAATAGAAATAGAAATAGAAATAGAAATAGAAATAGAAATAGAAATAGAAATCACCTGGGAGCTATTAGTCCCATCCTGCCCACTGTGCCCCATCCTCCCTCTGTTTTCCTGCACAACTCTCCTCTCTAGAGGAGACGGGGTTAATGAAGTAAGCCAAAATCCAAGTGTCTTTGTTTACAGGGACTGTTATTTAAGGAATAGATGCTCAAATTCCTTCAGAAGTAGAAATGCTTGAGATCTGTCTTCATGTTTGTTTTAACGCTTAAGCATTTGCTCTAGCAGTACTCTGATGGAAATTCACTAAAACTAGTCAGGAAAACCTACGAGACAGCAGAACGTGTGCAAGTCTCACCTCCTCTGGCTGGCAGCAGTCAATCAGTCATAAGCAAAAGAAACAAAAGAAAAGTTTTGACTCTCGAGATGGGAGATCTATACTTTCGCTTTGGCTCGGAGCCGGGGCAGAGCAGTTCCATAGCACAGGATGAATCAGTAGCAACTCCTGACTCTGCACATGGGGGCGGGAGAAAAGGAGAAAAGGCGAACAGAAAAGGCGAAATGGCGAAAAGGCAACCCTTTCCTACCCTGCCAAGCACATCTCTGGCCACGGCCCCTGCATTCTGCAGGGCACCTCCAAGTGACCCTGGCGTTGTGGCCGCCCCGGAGGAGTTTCAGGAGCTGAGCCGGGAGCAGGCAGGAGAACAGCGAGTGCCATCGAGCGGCGACATTCCAGCAGTGCACTCCCGAAATCCCTGCTCAGCGCCACATTCCTCAAGGGCTGCGAAGCTTTTAATCCTTAGCACTTTTTAGTATTTAAAGCAGGTTGCATAGAGTGGAAACACTAATTTCTCTTTTATTTGGGCTTGAACTTTCAACATTTCGCTGGAAAGTATTCTTACGTGAAGGAGGAAAGAAAGAAGACAAAAAAGAAAAAGAAATCCACGTTACCAAAACCCACACTAAAACAGAATTAACCAATAACTTTAAGTCAACCAATGCTAGAACCTAGCCAGGTTTTGAAGCAATTATAAAGCCTTCTACTCTGAGCACATTGTAATACTTCTGAAGTTGCAGAAATGCCTTGAGCAGAGTTAAAATAATACATGTAAGCCCCTCTACTAAATCCTCCTTCTTTCTTAGAAAGTTAATAATAGCTGAAGTCAAGGAGATTTTAATTATCTTAATTAAGTGTCTCTCCCTTTCAGTCCTGGAAGAGTCACCTTTGAGTGACACATATCAGTTTTAACAGAACTCATAAGTTTCTGAATGATGTTTATCTGTAAGCTTGGTCTTAAAACACACGTGCACACTGATCTATTTCATGAAGAATGTACTATTCTTTCAACAGCTTTGTCTATGAGACACAGGTTTAGTACTTCTTGTATGTTTGGTTGTTTTTTTCCTAGGAAAATTTAACTGCTGCTAGGCTTCTGTCAGATATATAGCCAGTGTGGCAAGAGTCATTTTTATGACTTGGAATCTCCTAGGTCATCATAATATTCAGATAATACCCAGGTGGGTAGTTAGTGACAGAAGAAAAATGGCTTATGTTTTTCTAGGGCTGCAGCATCATACTGTGCCCAAAGACTCATAATGCATAGGGGACTTTTTTTTCTTTGACAACACAGGAGATGAAAGAGGTTTATTCATTAAGTTCAGAGGTCCTGGGCATGATGTTTTCTGGGTAGTTCACAGCATGTGCACAGCTGGATTTTGAGTACTGAAAAAAAACATATTTGCTAGTGAGGAATATATTCTCTCCCCAGTATCACCACACATTGTAACTACAAACCCTAAAATGTAATTTAAAGGGTATGTACACTGGCCATGTTGAAGTAAGAGCAAAAATCAGGCTCTAACAAAAATAAAAAGAAGTACTTCACTGATACCTATCTGAACAGCAAATGGGATAGAGGAGAAAAAGTGAAAGTTGAAATAGATTAATGAGAATGCAGCATTAGGAGACATATGGCATGTCTTTGGCTTCATGGTAGAAAGTTATTTCATTAATTGCATTATGGGATGCTGTACATGTCAGAATAATCCAAGAAAAACAATTTCCTTTTTAGACTTTAAAACATGAAACAAACAAAATATTAATGTGTTTCAACCAGTGATACTCTATGTGGGTGTGTGTATATATATATATGAAATACAGATTTATTTATTTTTTATAGTGTTATTTTCTCCTAAGATTCAGGAAATAATTTATTGCATAGTCCCCTATTTCTCACATCCTTACAAATTTCTATGGAAGTACTAGTTAGCACTTACTTCCCTTAGCTAGCTGTTGAGCTGGAAGGAGTCCTAAGATATAGACAAGCACAAGTTTCATTTAATTTCTTAATGTTTCTGTCCAATTAATCAGAAGATAGACAGTAAAAATAATCTGACTTCATCTTGCTTCTCTGAAGTTTTTGTAGCTCAATAAACTTTCAGAAGAAAAACTTAACAAATTTGTGAAAAACAGTCTATACTTCATTTTTTCTTGTTATATCATCAGGAAGCTGCCTAACCAGATACTACACACAGAAGGGAAAATACTCTTGTTAGAAATTAGTACAGTCTCTAAGAATAAAGTGTGTTTATCAACTTGATGCTAAAATCATTTGGTAAAGGAATATTTACTGTTTCTCAACTCCAGAATTATTTATCTTTTACAAAATAATACACTTAGCACACAAATCTTTTGGGCTTCAAATTAATGTCTGCTTGAAAATGGACACTAGATACTTGTGTAAGCAGTAGCATTTTCAAAACAGTGGTTAAACTTTGTTTTGCACAGTATTTCTGAGAAAATATTAAAGAAGCTAGCAATTCTAACAAGTTACAATGCAAAATGAGCCAGACGTGCTCCAATGCAAGAAGTTTGAGCAGCCTTTTGTATATTTAGCAAATTATATCTTCAAGAAAAAGATGAAAATAACACTGGAGAACTTTTTTTAACCTTTTTTAATAGAAGCCTTTTCAAATAACAAAGATAACACTTCAGGGACAACAGTTCACAAAACGAAATAATTTTGTTTTTTTATATTTCTTCCCAGGGGCTTTGGGGTGTAAAGGTGTGTAATAGGGCAGGCAAATCCAGGACAAGGTACAATTTATTAATTTCCCAAATACATACAATAAAAAAATTGAGTATTTTTAATTAAGAAGTCAGCATCACAATGTTTGTGCACAGGATAGGACAATGACTTTATGCTGACATTTTTGGTCCATTCGTTTTTGCAAGTCAGATGCCAAATGTTGGTGGCCAGCTGTTTCCTATCTGAGTTCCAGTCTGAAGAATGAATATGCATAGCAACACTTGTATGTACTACACATACAGTGCTCTGTTTTGTCCCAGACTCCATCCTTCTTGGAACTTTTCTCACAGCAGCCTACACAGTGGGAAGCCAGCTGGAAGCAGGCAGAATTACATTTGACCTTCCAGCCCCTCACAGATTTCCCATGACTTTTCTGATATGCTCAAGCAGGTTTTTTGCTTTACACGAGCCAGCATCACTTTTGGACAACTTTCAAAAATACAGCACCAGAACATGTATCATGGGTAGTCATCAATAAAAGGCTGATAGAAACACCAATATCTCACCCTCAGGAAGGGATAACGTTTTACAGTCAGGTAGCGGCTGAAATGCTTAAAAGGTACTGATATCTCTATTTATAACTGCATTCATTGAGTTATCTCCCTTATTTCTTATAACATTCAGAAGTAGTATAAAGAGGCAAAAAGAGACTAGATATAGTTCAGAACTATTTTAGTGTGGCAAAATTTAAAGCTCAAGAGAAATTCAGCCCCAAACTACAGGCAGTGAGATTCTATTTTGAGAAAAACAATTAATTTTTAGTAAAGTGGTGTGCAAAAAGAAGTATATTTCACATATGGAATACCTTAATTTACCTCTGTTAAAGAAAAGCAATATTTAAAAAAAAATTATTCCTTTACATAAAGAGCAATATGCTGTGCTGAAAACCTAGAGTGATCTTGAAAATAAAATAAAATAAAAACAAACCAGCAAAAATCTCCAGTGAGTAGTTAAGTTTTTTTTTTGTCTTATTAATATTTTTACCAGGTTAAAAATACTAACAGACTATGGAATACAAGAATTGTACAACATAAGCCTATTTCTAGTCTTTCAGACAGTTGTCACACATTTTTGGTGAATTGCTTCCTTCTTTTTGTGATTAGAGCTTTCCAACAAGAGTTGATTCTGTCTACTCAGGTTACTCATATCTAAATATCATGGAAGTAATTTATGCTATCAGCTGCTGCTTCTCACTTCAGAAGCAGCCCTTTTCTTCTGGCTTCATCTTCTTCACAGCTGCCAAAAATTGGGTGCTGCTTTGGCCAAGTACTTACTGCTGATTATTTAGTTGAGTGGCAGTTTGAGGGTGAGAGCAATGGAAATTTAAATTTGTATTTCTCCTTCCAATCTCACCATGTAAGATATTTACAGTCACTCAAATTCTTTACTGGTTGATAATTTCACCAGTTTTCAGGAATAAAATTATGTATTCTGTAATTTTTGGCAGATGGTGGAATCAGGTGGTTGCTGCCTTACCCATAAAGACAAGAGCCCAGCTGTAGTTTGACCTTGTCTTAGCATTGCTCAGAAATAAAGGGGTGCCATGAAAGGAAGCAACTACAGAGCAGAACTTCCAGTCTTATTGCTTAAAGTATGGAAAATGTACTGAAACAAGCAAACTTCTCTGAAGGCACAAGATCACAGCATCACAGCTTGGGTTCATTATTTCACCCTCTGCACATTTACAGAGTGAGTGTCTCAGCAGAGTTCAATATAATTCTCATAATATTAAGGAAACCAACATATGAGTTATAATTTTAGCACCTAGTGTATCTAGATTTGCAGGAAGAAGCTCCTCTGAAGGTGCATCCCACTAAAGCTGTGACCAGAAAGCCAAGCACTTCCCACAGCAGGTAGTTTTCCTCACTTGAAGCCAATTGAGCCATTGCTGACTTATGGGACTGTGGTTTTTTCACATGTAGAAACTCTAGAGTTTCACACCAGCTATTCAGCCTTGGATTAATAGCTTGATAACTCCATTTCACTCTCTACAGAGCCCTCAAAAAGAATTTTATATAATTTTCCCAGTATTTAATACAGGAAGAATCCATGTTTGTGTTCAAACCCAGAGGTGTTTTTTCAGTCAAAATGCATCTGCCATGGGCCTTAGAGTTTCTTTGAATTATATCCAGGCACTACCTCTGCACAGAAATTCCCCTCTATAAAACCTTACTGTTAGCACAAACACTACTGCCATTCCTATAACCTACTGTAAGATTACTCTCAATAACAACAGACATAAATAAAAAACACTCTCAACTTTCTCAACATTCCTATTCTCGAAGGGAACCCAGAGCTTTGCTTATTCCCAGATCATTTTATTAGTGACTACTCATGGCTGGACCCATCTTAATTGGACCTGGCAGCTCTCCATGTCCGAGGATGTCCTTAGTTATTTGTTTCGTGGTCTGGCTAACTCTTCCAAGGTCAGGGATGCATCCTCCTTTCCCAAAGCTTTATGACAAATTCTCTTGCATTGCTTTCAACCTGCATAGAGGAAAAGTTTCTGCTAAGAATATATTTGCAACATTTTCACAGATTAATTACAGAATCTTAAACCAGAAAGTTTTAAGGACCAAATATTTTTCAGTATATAAGTTGGGTGGGGGAATCCCCAGTGTTGTAATATTAACTGCATTTAAAGAAAAATAAAGACTGGTTTGAAATCTATAGATTTTTTATTCCAAAAATTCAAGCATGAATTAAAATCCCCAACAAGCAAATAATAAAAAAACTTTATGAAATAATATATAAACAATATATATGAAAAACATTTCAAATTATGAAAATTTCCCCAAGAATAAAGTCATATTTTTAGACATACTTTACTAATTGCAGGTTATTTACATGAAACATGTTGCTGTGTTGATATTCTTTGTCTTTGCTCTGTTTAAAGGGCAACACTTCTTTACAACCCATTTTATGCTGCAGCATTTTATATACAAATAGAAACATAAATAGTTATTTTGTTTTGTCCTATTCTAAAGAATTGTACTCTTTCACTCTGTTTTGCTTGTGCCTTTTGCTATTTTCTAGTTCTCAGCCCATTAGATCAGATATCTATTCTCACTTTCAAAAAAACCCTACCTGTTGAGGGTTGGTTTTCTCATTGGCAATTTAGTAAATGGTGCATCTTCATCTTTGTTGGTATGAGACAGAGTGGTCATTTTTTTGCTCATTTTTTGTGTAGTTTTAGGTATTCATTGCTGAATTTCCATATTATGTTATTAATACAATACTTATATGAAGTTTTGGTATCAAGACAAGCCGAATATTTATTTATATTTTTTTTAACCTTGGCTAACGATTTAATTAATTGTTAATTGCCTCGGTATCAGCTTTAGTATAATGGTTTATATGCAACCCAAGGATTCCAGTAGAACAAATAAAATAAAAGCCCTAGACACCTGTGTGTAGGTACAGTGAAATAATGGAAAACATTTAATCTGTTCTGTCATTCATCAACATCCATTAGCCCACATGAAATGTCACAAATAAAACTGCTACTTTTTGCACTGACTCTTGGTTTTTTTTCCTAACTGCAGCATGTTTTCTCCTGTTGTGTATAGCAAAACCAGATAAAACTCCTGCTGTGCCTCATCTGACATACATGAACCTAAAAACTCTCAGTTCTTTTCAAAGGTACATTCAGAGCTCTAACACTTCACATAGGTCAATGTACCTCATCTACAGCATCACTATTATTCTGAGCAACTCCGTCAACAGCATTATCTGTCCAGCTTCATGTGAAAGTGAATTTCTGCACTAGGGAGACCTTCCTTGTTCTTGCCAAGAACATTTATTAACTTCTGACATACTGTTTCAGCAAATGTATGCAATCACAGGGGCCATTAGATCTGTATTTAAAGTTTAATGACATAAAAAAATTAAAGCTTTGATGCATTCATCTTTTCATTTTACTGGGAAAGACTATAGGACAAAAAAATAGAGCTGATTTATTCATAGAATTATTATTAATGTCTAGACTGTACATTCAGGATTTCGGATTTCTACATTGTTTTAAGGAAAAATGAAGTAATCCACTCAACCAGGAACTACATCATTTGGATCAGGTGATAGGATTCATCTTGGGACTGGCTGTTCTTCAAGAGGCTGTGGAAATAATGCTTGTGAGTTGTTTGCAGCAGCAGTTCTGCCTCTTGCAGAAAACTTCTCTTTCTCTTTCTTCTCAGAGAATCTTGAGAGTTTTCAAATACACGAATATCTACAGTAATGCAAACTAAAATCACTCAAGCGTTATCTTTCTTTAAAAGAAAAAAGTAAGAAAATATCCTACAATTCACTTTGCTGAAATTCTTATATATGGAAAGAAAAAAAAAGTAAAAAATGTAGTGTCTTCTTATCTTTTCTTGTTTAGCCTGGAGAAAAGAAGGCTCAGAGCTGACCTTATCACTCTACACTGACATGAAATAGGTTTTAGCCAGGTGGGGTTGGTCGCTTTCTTCCAGGTAACAAGTGACAGAACAAGAGGAAATGGCCTCAAGCTATACCAGAGGAGTTTCAAGTTGGACATGAGGAAGAATTTTTTCACTGAAAAGGTGGTCAGGCATTGGAATTCCTGGGCTGCCCAGGGAAGTGGTGGAATCATCATGCCTGGAAGTGTTCAAGAAATGACTGGACATGGCACTCAGTGCTGCGGTTTAGTTGTGGCGTTTGGTCAAAAGTTGGTTTGGTTGATGTTGGAGGTCTTTTGCAACCATAATGACTTTATGATTCTATGATTTTAGGTTTAATTTTTGAGAAAAACCTGAAGAATCCTGGAATTCTCTTCTAAATGAACTTGAATGCTATTGTCTGTCTCAGAAACGCATGCAACTTCATACAACCGTAAAAAATAAAAATGGCCACATCACATATGTGAATGACATCTAAGTTATGATCCCTAATATATTGGTTCTATATCACTGCATGTCTGATTATGTCAGGAAATATGGTGTAGTTATCTGACTAATGTCTTGGATATTGCCTGTCACACTAGACTAAAAGTGAATATCAAGGCATTTGGTGGTAACAAGGAACTAGAGGAAGCATAAAACTAGGTAGTAAAACACTAATTTAATATTTTTTAGCTAATTTCCATTGTCTTTTTGTTCTTCTTAATTCTCTCTTCTTCCTGTGAGGAAAGAGACGTAAGGTATGCAGTAAACCCTGCTGAAATGGAGTTGTTCGTGAGAGAGTATCTTTATCACTGAGCTGTTGATTAAAAATCACTCAGGAAAGACCTCTTTTAGATGGGCAGAAACCTGTTTCTACTCAAGATAGTCCTTTCTGTTCCCTGTCTATTCAGAAGAGCCTTTCCAAGAGCTCTGCCTCCTCAATACCTCACTTTTGTACCATATCCACTGGTAAAACATAAAGCATTTTGCTGAGAATATTTTCTCTATGTGATATTTCCAGTTGGGATCACCTGGTGATAATCTATAACCTGATCACTTTTCCTGTTTCCTGAGAATAGTGTATTTTAACTTTACTTACCTTCAGAATTTAGGGCTGTCATCTGGGGGAAGAGTAAACCTTTCAAGCTTGGAGAGAACAAAGGCTTGTCTAGCCTGCCCAGCTAATGGCACTGCCATTTTTACATTGATTCTTCTGAAGCTGTTTATCTGTCCTTGCTGCTCATCTGTCTTGACTGCCTTTCTCTGGATGTTTGTTTTTCATTAGCTGCTGCCTTTGACTCACATTCTGACAGCGATTCTTGTTTGTAGTGAGCAGATAAACTGATAGGGAACATGACATTTATAAAAATGGGATCCATAACTACTGAATTCTTCAAACTCTCCTACAAAATTGTTTCTGTAATTACATCTCAAGGCTTCTCTGCTTTTTTATTTCTTTTCATGGCAATGTGTGCAAAGATGTACTTAATTTTTGTGGCTCTATCAACTGATGGTTCTTCAGCAGCCTTTATTTCTCAAATTCTTCATAATTTTGCTCTGTACAGAGTTGGAAATGGCTTTTTGTTTCCTGCAAGAGCCTGAGGTTTCTGCAGTACTGTTTGTTATTCCACTAGCTTCCCTTGTTCTTTCAGGCTGTTATATTTAAGACTGATGAGGCATTTGTTCTCAGTCAAGAAGCTTTTTAAAAGTACACTGAGTTGTATAGATAAATTAATTACTACAATTAAATGCTTGTATATGTTTAGGAATGATTGTTGACTTTCCCCCCCTAAGCACATTGTCTTTAATCAAAGACTGCAGAGGTGAAAATAATCAATTACCTTCTGCCTACTTCTACTAAAAATATCCTCATTTCTCAGATGGTTTTGCTGACTGACTACAAGACAATTTGCTGTGAAGACAAAAGATAATCAGAGAAGAGCCACAAAATCACACTGGAAGAGGAGATCTATGATCGTTTCAGATAATGTTTCCTAAAATTTAAAAGGAAAAGCTCATAAAGTAAGACATTCATTGAATTAAAGCTTGTTTACACTCCTAGATTGCTGTTTTAATTTTTAGCAAGCACTCTTCTGTCCTGGATGTGACTACCATCACAACTCAGAAGGCATGTCTCTGTGTAGCAAGCTTTTAAATATAATTAGAGTATGATGTTATTTTAATAATAGCTGGAAAGGTAGGCTGTTTTAGGGGTTACTCTTGTGATACTGCAGCTAGGCTGTCATATACTAGTGTGGGAATTTCTGCTCTAGACTGCAATGTGGATATTCCTTTAGTATGGAAAATACTATCAGCAAAAATTTTGAATAAAAAAAGAGTCTTTCTAATACAAATTTAACACACAAATCACCTACAGAGTATAAAAAACATAAATAATTAATGATAGTACTGTTGGTGCTATTTTACATATGAGTATTTTCCCTGTAACAATCTGTTTTTGAAAGGTCAGGAAATCTTGTAGATTAAGCATAACATTTAACAAAAAGAAAACAAAAAAAGGATGCAAGAGAGGACACTTGCTTAAACAATATTGCAATTATACATTCAATGTTAAGATGAAGTGTGATGATACATTTTCTCTTTTTGGACTAAAGCTGCATTTATACCTTCTGAGTGCAAAACTAAGCTATAACAACTACTAAGCTGATAACTCTTCTACCTTTTTTCTTTTTTTTTTTTCTTTTTCTCTCTCTGTTTCCTTTTTTCTTTCTTTTTTTTTTTTCTTTTTTGAGAAGAGTTGCTTGGCAGCATAATAAAACAGTGTTTTGTGACATTGCACCAGGGTATGGATGTAGTTAATGTATGCCATCTTTGTATAGCAGATAAAAATGTATCTGAGGACACATGACAAGGACTGAATGGAAAGCTGCTGAAGGGAGTGATACGGTGTTATAGCACCCTTGGAAGGGTAGTCAGTAACACACTGCAAAGACTGATGACTGAAGTCAAGAATATTCACCTTGGTCCCAGGACTACTGTTTTTGAAGTGAACTTTGGGATAAAAGACAGATGGAGGAAGAGGATAAAAGTGAAAAGGACAGGAAGAACTGAAACTACAAAGCAGAACAAGTATACCTATGCATGACCTAATTCCCTTAGCAAGACAGGGAAGACATGGGCTCTCACTAACCTGGCACATCTGCATTGTGCAGTGCAGTAATAGGGGTTTTGGTTTTGTTTTCTTTTCCTGCAGAAGAGCTTTGTTTCACAGCCCACACCCTGACAAGCCAGCTATCCTGCTTTCTGTCCAGCCCACAGCAGCACAGTGCCAATGAGGAGATTTCTGCCTGGTCACTGCCTGCAGTGTCAGCTGCAAGACACGCCAGTGACACTCACAGCAGACCTTCCCAGTTATACATGATAATCACTCGTTGGCTCATGGGGCAGGACACAGACTGATGTGTTCATCTGTTCACAAAGTATGTGCTAGCAGCTTGGGGTTTGTTAGATTTGAACTGAACAGTAGGAGGGGCAACTAGTGTGTTCAACTCCAGGTTTTGCTTCAACATGAGTTGGCTAATGCTTACTTTTTTTAGTTCTGAGCTGAACTGTTTAACAGTTTAACAGTAATGTCAGGAATTTTTTTTTGTACTTTTTTTTAACTTCACTAAGACCAATTAGACTAACCTATTTCAACAGAGTCACTGCATTGGTTTTCATAATCAGAAAACATTATATAGTCGTGGACTGTACTGGAGATATGAAGCTTAAACACAAAATCAGTTAGGTAAAATAATTGCCTAAATTTCACTTCGTGGTTCTAATAAGTTGTGTCACTGTTAGTGGTTATTCAAAAAATCAAAATTTTATGGAATGTTGTCACACATAAGTGAAAATAATGCTTGAGAACATCAAGTCTCATCTCTCTTTTAGGTCAATCACAATCAGATAACTTCTGCTTCTAAATACAGAGAAATATCTTTTCACTCTTTGTGTAAATCTAGTAAAGGAGGTATATAATAGTTGCACTCTAATTTGTAGTTATATTTTAAATATCAGCATTACTTTAGAAGAACTTCTGCGTATCCTAAATCTCATACAAAACAATTCTTAATGGAAGAATTCCTCTAGGTAGCCAGATATACCTTTTGGACATATAGTCATGCCCAGGCAGGTTGTATGTGTTTGGTTTAGGATGGACGTTGAGACACTTGAGCATGTCCGGAGGAGGCAACAAGGCTGGTGAGGGGCTTGGAACACAAACCCTGTGAAGAAGAACTGAGGGAGCTGGGGCTGTTTAGCCTGGAGAAAAGGAGACTCAGAGGTGACCTTATCAGTCTCTACAGCTCCCTGAAAGGTGGCTGTAGTCAGGTGGGGTTGGTCTCTCTCCAGGCAGCAGCTGACAGAACAAGAGGACACAGTCTTAAACTGTGCCAAGGGAAACATAGGTTGGATATAAGGAAAAAGCGATAAAGCACTGGAATGGTCTGCCTGGGGAGGTTGTGGAGTCACCATCCCTGGATGTGTTTAAAAAAAGACTGGATGTGGCACTGGGTGCCATGGTTTAGTTGAGATGTTAGGGCTTGGGTTGGACTCAATGACCTTGAAGGTCTCTTCCAACCTGGTGACTCTGTGTGACTCTGTGTGACTCTGTGGGTTTGCATGACAAGGTTTTGGCAGCAGGGAGGCTGCAGGGTTGATTTCTGGGAAAAGTTGCCAGAAGTTTCCCCATGTCTGACATAGCCAATGCCAGCCAGCTCCAAGGCAGACTGGCCAAGGCTGAGCCCAACAGTGACACTAGCAGTGCCTCTGGAATAATGTGCTTGAGAAGGCAGGGAAAAAATGGTCAGGAAACCAAGGTCTGTGCAGAAGGAGTAGGAGGAGATATTTCAGGTGCAGAGCAGAGATTGTTCTGGGAGGGATTCACACTAAAGATATTCATGGATGACTGAGGGATCCCATTCTGGAGCAGCAGGAGAGTGCAAGGAGTCCTAGCCCTGAGGAGGAAGGAGCTGTGGAGAAAACCTTTGATGAAGTGGCCACGGCCCCCATTCCCAATTCCCCTGTGCTGATGAGGGTGGATAGAGAGGAAGAAGGTAGAGAAAATAAGGAGTGATGTTGATTCTGGGAAGAAGAGAGGAAGGGAGAAAGGTGTTTTAGGATCTAGTTTTTATTTTCTTATTAAACTACTTTGATTTGGCAGGTAAGAAATCCAGTTCTCCAACTAGGGCCTGTTTTGCCTGTGATGGTATTTACTGAATGGTCTCTCTGTCCTTATCTTGATCCATAAGTTTCTCATCACTTTATTTTCCTTGCCATGTCCAGCTGAGGAGTGGAGTGGCTTAATGAGTACCTGACATCCAGCCAAAGTCAACCCACTACACTGAAGGAAAGGAGAATTAGATGAGGTTCCTATAGAGATAGATCTTCTCCTACAGTGTGTCCAGGCTGCTGCTGGAGTGAAGCCGTACACTTGGAATTGTAGTTTAGATTATCTAGGCCCTTGGAAACCAGATTTTTACTTCTCTTTAAGAGTATAAAGAACTTTCAGACTTTGTGATCTGAAAGATCTGATCAGATTTGATGTTTTGATTAATCCACAGAAAGTTCTCAAGTTCTGCCATTCTCTTCACTGAGCAGATGGTTAATTACTTCATCTGAGATTTTTTTTAAATTTTGAGGGCTAACTTCATGTAATAAGAGCTTTCCCTATGCCCTGGGGTTAATTCAAGACTACAGTTCAAGATTTTCACCTTTCTGTTGAGGATGGTGCTATATCATCCTGTGAAGGGTTGCTTGAACAGGCTGAGTAAAACATTTCACTGCAACTAACTTTTAACACACAAAGTGAACTTTTCCTGGCAGAGATAGTGGTAGTGAAGACTGGAAGCAGCCAATGCTGGGAGTTGGCTTCCTGGGGTAACTGGGTTTAGCATTACATAGGTCTGGAAATAGTTTAAGATTTGTGCTCTTACTGTACAGTAGAGGTGGACAAGGGATCCCACATTGCATACTGCAGGGATATTTGGCAATTGGTTTCAAGCAGTAAAAAAAACAAAAAAAAAATTAAAAATTCTCCACAGTGATTATGGCCATGACTTTGCAAGGGGGCAAGCATGTGACAGTTTCCCTGGTGCTTTGGATATCACTGTCCAAAAAGCTTTAGGTCTTTATAACACGTGGCTTAGCCTGTCTTCATTAGCTGCTGGCAGATTCTCTTGGGTGAGGTTCTTGCAGCGTCATTATACTGCAGAGCTTTCAGAATGTTACGTTGTATTGAATAATAGATGGTTTTATGTATAGTTTATTCATGATGGTAAAGGACAGGAGACTTGGGCTGTTTTGCAATGCCTTAGGGGAATGTTTTTCAGTAGATTCAACTTTTTTTTTTTTTCTTTTCTGATGTAGGGAATAATATCCCCATGAATTGCAGGCAGCCGAGAGGATGCTTTTTCCTTTTCTTTAAATGTGTTTCACCAGGCAGGGACATGTACTTTCTGTTTTCAAATCAGTTATGCCTAAATTCTTACGTTTAGGCACTCACAGTTTATATTATCCATAAAGTTAATAAAGTTTCAGCACAAACCCAACTTCCTCTAACTCCTCCAAACTGCCTTAAAGATGAAACAAGGCCAGACTCCAGCAGGTGGCAGCCAACTCTAAAATATCTCGAAATTAGCCCACTTCAGTGTACAGATAAAAAGATCTAGTGCACAGATGATGCAGAAATAAGCAAGCAGTGAGTTAAGAGGCAATTTCACATGATTATTTTTGTTCCTTTGTGTTCTGAATTTTATAAAGTTTTCAATTTCTTCATACAAGAAATGCCAGCTTTCCTTGATTTTAGGTGACAAAATTGCACTCCTTTAACCTGTGGCAGTTTAACATTTTTGTATTATCAGAAGAACTGTAATCTCTGATAACTGTTATCTCCCCTGAGAAATGTTTGTAAGTTCAAAATAATGTTTCCCAACTTGCAATTGGCCATGTAGATCAGATACAAACATGCATACTGTTTACTTTTCTAAAACCCTAAAATAATTTAAAAATACTAAAATAATATAAAAACATAATCTTATAAATATCTCTGAAACCAATATGTATGTAAGTAGTTCTGAAAAAAACTGTTTTAAGACATTTGCAAATATTCTTATACAGATGCAGAATGAGCACTAATGGCAGTTCCAGTCTAAAGGGAAGATGTTTTTCACAGTACAACCTATAGTTCGATGACTATTATCTGTTTAGCTGTTACGATTTAAAAAAACCACAACCCAAAAACAGTGACATCATTATCTTATACTGATGACATATACTGATGATTCAGTAAATTATTCAGTATTTTGTAAATAAAATGGTTATTCAGTTCTGTAGTTAGACAACCAACACCAAAATACACACCTTTGGTGAATCCATTACTAGCCAAAAATTCTTATTTTGATGGCCAAGATATAGCCACTCTGTCATCTATGGGCTGAAATTTGCCCTCATACATGATACTGATTGTGCAGTTTAGCATGCCACTTAAAGAGCTGCTGTCAAGGGCAAGAGAAGATATTCCCTGCAATTGTGCAGGAGCATAATTTCCAGTCTACTCTGGAAATAATGCTTCCTGGTCGGGTCAAAAAGTGGCTTTCAATCTTCACTGCCTCTTGTCCTTGTCCATGCTCCATCTTCAGCCTGCTAGGCAGGGTCCTGGCACTCAGGGATAGGCTGAGTCGAAAGATCTTGTAGTATCAGCCAGTTATGCAGGAGTACGGCTTGGGTATACCTGAGTAAAAAACACATATGCTTGAGCAGGCTCTGATTGCAAAATTCTAATTGATTGCTTTAGGAGACTCACTGCCCTCCAAATAGAGTGGTGTTGGTATACCAGGGTGTGACTTCCACGACTTAGCTGTCAGAGTGCATTGCATTCAGTGCCTGTTATATCACACCCTGCAGCTGTAAATTCCATGGAGCTTCCCCAGTGCATATTCATACTCAGATCTTTACTCCCTATTTACTTCTTCAAAAACATTATTATTTAAACCAAAATGGAATTATTTTTCTCTCTTAACAACAGTTTCAAGAGTGGCACATGCTAGTTGCTAGAGTTGCAAGCCGAGTTAAATCTAATTACTAGATTTAATATAATTAATCTAATTTAACCCAGACTTAAATATGACTGAAGAAAGCTGCTGAAAGACACTTATTGTGGTTCTCCAGTTTGTTTAGTGTGAACGACTTCCAGCTCTGGGCATTACAGCCTATGGATCTTGTAAGAAAGGGCAGCTCAGGTTGGGCATGTAAACAATCCGAATTTTGTATTTTGAAAGAAAAATTAGTTTAGCTGTTAATGATTTTACTAAGACTTAAAGACTTTTGGTCGCTGCAGTTTTGCTGAATCTTTGTGCTTACATTATAAGCAACATACAAGCTTGACTTCTTCAGGAGATGCTTTTGTAGATGGGAGAGGTTTACCTGATCCCAGACAGGAATGTATGCCACAACAATTGCAATCTGCTTCACTCAGTTTTGCATACTACTCCCTGATTTTGCATCCTCTTATTTAAAATGTCACAAGGTCTTAAGGCAACACAGTAAGGACAACACTTAAGGGTGAAGGAAAAGGAATATGAACTCTGTCCTCTCCTGATAAGACGCTAGGCTTTCTTGCATGAACGCTTCAAGATGGCTCAAATGACTTGGCTCTAAAACACATACAGCAAAAGGATAAGGTTTGTGTTAGCAAGTAAAATGATTTAAATACGTAAATTTTAATTTTACTCTTTTACTTATTTGCTAAGAATAATTTAATAATTAATTTCTAAATATTTTTACTATCTTTTAAAATTTGGTCTTTGACAACTCTGGAGTATAAGACAAATGTTCCTGAGCAGACTACTGCACCTGTATAGTTATAAAAATGGAAGAATCTAGCTACATCTTTGAAACAAGCATCTTTTAAAAATTTTCTCCTGATCTTCAAGTGACTTGGGTTCCTACTATTTATCAGCATTCCATCTCACCTTTAAAATTGAGAAGTATCAAAATATTTTGATGCTCTTCAATTAATTGAAATAATTCAAAGTCTCATGAGCTCTATTAATGAGCTTGCCTTTCAGTACCTGTGAAGATTCACAGTCTGCAGCTTTCTGTAATACAGTCCAATTAGGTTTTATTTTTTCCCTCTGAGCAGCAAATGAGTTATTTTTCTATGATTTAAGGTACTGAAACTTTCAAAAACCTTTTTTGGAAAAAAATAGAAATTATATAAAAGGGATTGTAATTAATTTCAAAATTTGGGAAGTATTTTCAGTATTTTCACATTAAGCATCACATTACAATCAGATATTGATTTTTCAAATGGGTTTGGGGTGGTTTTTTGTTTTTTTTTTTTTTTTTTTTTTTTTTTGTTTTGTTTTGTTTTTTTTTTTGTTTTGTTTTTTTTTTGGTTGGGATTTTGTCTATAAGGAAAGAAACAAATCCTTACTATTGTAGACACTTCTTTTTAGTAACTTTTGAGTTTTAAAAATGATAATCACTGTAAAGAAATGAACTAATTTTTCAAATTTCAATAATCAGATTCATGGCAACAGTATGGTTACATTTGAATATTTATCACACAAGAGATGACAAAGAGTGTAAAGGAAAAGTGTCCGTGGGAGATAGATGGATCTGACAGAAGTATTGTATGACAACAACAGCATCCATCTAAAATGCAAGGACTTCCAAGAAATTTGGTAAGTATAGTCCATGCAGTTGTTGAAAGTACAGAGTTGTAAAGGAAATATTTGCCTGCTTTAAAAACAAAAAAATATTAGAAGCATAGTAGATTTTCTCACTTTATTAAAAAATTCTTACAAGCTGGAGTTATCTAAGAGAAATTACAAATGAGGAATGCTGAATACTTTGCCTGTACCTTTTGACTATTTCAGTATTGAATCGTTCATATGATTAAAGTTTTTCTCAAAGTTGAAAGCAAATTACAGCTCTTATGAGTAGACTCTTGCATAGAAGATAATTTTTTTCTAATACAATTACTGTATAGAAACAAGATTCCTCTAGATAAACCTAAATTAGAAATTACTTTGCCCTAGTGCAAAAACATGAGGAGAAAAACCTTACATTTTTTAAGAAAGTGAATGAACTTGTATTTCGTTTTCTTTTCACACACTCACACATGCATGGTTATGTGTGATATATCTATCTCTTTTAGTGCATGGGTATACACGTGCAAACACCATAAAGTTGAAGAGACTTAACAGTATCAGTCTCTGGATCTAAACCTCTTTGGTTGGTGCAACTTCTCATCTCTCCAATAGCTAGCAAAGTTTTTATAAAATACTGCATTTACTTCAGATATTTCAATATTTTAAAATTATTTCTTAATAAAGAAATCTTCCTGAATCAGGTATGTCTAGACAAACTACTTCCCACTTGAGATTGGGTAACCCTCATTTCTGATTTTTTTCTGATTTGTAAAAGACTCAAAATATCTTGTGTAGTTCCCAACTATATTATGTGACTATCACTATTTTGCCATTATCTTTTATAAAGGACTAAATCACCCAGGGGCAGTCCAGTACAGACAATAGTGAAGTAGTGCTGATAAAGCTCATGTGTGTCCAAAGTCCTATCTGTGAATCGAGCAGTGAATAAAACACTACCCTAGATTTTAAAATCACGACTGCATTAGCACAGGGGCATTGATTGACCCTCTCACCTGGCCTTCAACAAGATGTTGGGCTCTGTTAGGGAGGTGTTTGGTGTAAACTGTGGGGGACTTGAATTCATTTTGCAGTGTAGCCAGAGATTTATATTTGGCAAAGTCCCTTGTTTCTCAGTGACAAATTATAAATATTATTTATGACTGCTAATGAATTTTGAATGTGCATTTCATGCTGACCTTTTTGAAAATTCATGATTTTTGTTACAATCTTTTGAAAAGTATTCTGTTTTTTTTTCAAATGTAAAAGTACTTCAACTGCAGAACTATTGAAAATAGTTATTGTAATACCATAATGGAAGGGCTAATTTCTGTGTATAATTTCTATAAATATTTTTATTATGTTAACAGAAGTGTTGTCAAGGTAACATGTAAACTTGGTCCATAGCAAATCCTTGCAATTTTTTCTTTTCAAAATTATGTTGTTCTTCCTAGTTTTATTCCTATATTTCCTGTTTGGAGGACTCACTTGGTTTTACAATACAATTTAGATGAAATTGGAAAGAATTCAAAAATTATTTTTAAATTTAAAAATCCCTGGTATCTAGTTGTATTTTTTCTGTATTTCTATGACTAAAGTGACCATAATATATTTTTTTAAACTTCTCTGAATAATTTTTGCTAATTCTATCTTTATTCTCCCCATCTCTCCCATCCCTGTTCATGACAAAAATGAGGAAGAATAAAACAGAAACACGTAGGCAGCTTAATAACGTGCTGGAAAATCCTACCCAGACTACCTGGATGTATTCCCAGATACAAATCTTGCAGTCTTAGTTTTTCAGTGAAATGTCTTTTCTAATACAGTATGGTATGGCCGACATCAGGGAATCTATTTAAATGAGCAGTTATTTTCACTAGGAACAAGTAAGGCTGAAAAAAGTAAGTTAAAACTGAACTGGAAGAAAAATTCTGTGAGTTTCAAAATATTCAAATACATGTTTGAACCTCTTGTGTTTTAAACTGTTTTTTTCTGCATTCACAGATTTTGGTTTGAAGTACAATTAGAAAAAAAATTGTAAGCAAAAGGTGCTGTCACCCTATTCCCATCTTAGCAATTACAAAATCTTATAGAGATATTAAAATATTTTTTTTACATTCAGGCTTTTTTCAACAGCAAAATACTTAAATTCATATTTTATAGTAGAAATGATAAAAATTATAAAAAACCGGGAGGGATCTCTAAAGAATATCCAGGTCATACACATTCTTTGGTGCATGATAAACCAATTCATGCACTTACATCATCTCCACTGGATATTTATCTACCATGCTTCTTAAAAGTAACACTGAAGAGAATCTTACATCAGACGAAGATGACTATTGCACTTGGAAAACTTTCCTTAAAAATTTAAATAATTATTTAACATATGCTTTCCTTTAAAAATAAGCTTTTCTCCCCCAACTTGTAATCGCTACTTAGGAGCAAGAAAAAACACAATTCATATATTTTTTTACAATATTAGAAATGATTGGAGTAATTTTATGTATTGAAAGTCATGATGCCCCATGTCCTTTTGCAGGGCTCTCATTATTTTTAAAACCAGCAATTTGAGAGAATTGCTCTTCCTGATACTGCCTTTCATCTTTGCCATTTACACCGTTTATTCAGTTAGTCAAGATAATTTTGATTTCTTATTCTGTTCTCTGAAGAGCTCGCAAATACTCCAAGCTTGATATCAGCATTAAATTTTACAGGTGTGCTCTCCATTCTGTCATGCAGGTTGTTAACACTAATCTTTTGAACATGTCATGTGGAACAGCATCAAAAGCCTTATTGATGTCAAGGTATAACAATTTCAGTGTTTCTTTTATCCACTGGGTCAGTTGCCTTGTCAAAGAAAGAAATTAGAGTACTTTGGCATGTTTTGTTCTTGACAGATCCACACCATCTTTTTAACGTCTCACTATTTGTTAGATATTTACCAATGAGTTAGTTTATGATCTCATGTCTTTCAAAAATGGAAGTGGGCTGGCTGGAACAGATTTACTGAGAACATCCTCCTCTCACCCTTACTGGTCTTTAGAGAAAGCTGCTGTATTTACCTGCCCCTTCCCTTTCTTCTTGTCCTTCTAAGAGTAAAATGTCTTAATCACAGCTAAACAGTTAGAACTAGTTTCCTTGGTAATATCAAATGAATCCATCAAGCCTTCTAAACTTAAGACTCCCTAATTTTGTAAATATTCTCCAACATCCTCTTTCCTTTTTTTTTATTTTGATCCATACCTGTTTTGAAACATCCTGCTTTGAAAAATCCATCACTCCTTGTACCAAATAATTATTTGTTTTATTATTAGTTCAAAGAAGATTAATAAATATGGAGGAGCAGAAAAAAAAACACAGAAAAGAACAACAATGAATGAGTGAATGAATGAATGAATGAATGAATGAATGAATAACTAACTAACTAACTAAATAAATAAAAAAATAAATAAATAGGGCAATAATACCCCAGTCTTCAAATTTAGTTCATATAGCATGTGCATGTGTTTTACTTATGACTTCCAGTAAGGATTTTTGAAGTGCTCTCATGGTGCTATGCCTAATAAAACCCATGTTTTTATATCAGGAAACAACATGATGCGGCTGTGATTTAGTTCTACACTGGAGCAGGGGGATTATTTACCTTTCCTGAGTGACCTTTATTTATCTGCCAATTTACAGCTGTGTGGTTGTAATAATCCCCACCAGAGTTTCCCTCGGTGAAAGTTATCCATACTGGAATACAGACTTAATAGTGCCTTCAGAGAATAGTTACTTAAAAACTCTCCTGTTCACTTTGTCAGAGTGGTGTATGACTTTGACATGCAATGTATTCTGAGGTAGTCCACAATTACTCATTTGTGAAATCACAGATGGACAATTTATACTTCTCTTCCTTCCATTTCTACCTTTGCTGTTGACAAACAAGAGCTGTATAGTGTGGGTCCCATGGGCTCCTGCTCACTCCATTTGTTGTGGGGTTTTGCCCTGATTCTTCACATTTTTCATTTGCTGTCCTTGGTGGCTGCCTCTATAACAAAGATTAGATGTTGGACATATGAATGTCTTCGCAATTTTCTGAAAAAGTAGAAAAAAACTCCAGTGCAGCAGTATGAAACAAGATTTCCTTTTGCCGTAACAGTCTCTATAGTCTAGGGTTAAATATCATAGATCTGTTCTGCAATATCTAAAGAAGTTCAAGGCATCAGAATGATGTTTATAATGAACAAGGTACTGCCCTAACTAATTCAAAGAAACAATAAAGTGGAACAAAGTGTTTTAAAAGAAACAATAAAGCATCTTACAGCTCTACTTTTGCAAACACTACAGCCTGGATTTTGTCCTGAGGTTTCCAAGCTCAGTTACTGAAACGCAAATCACTTGATTTTGAAGATTTGCAGATTTAAAATAAAGAAAACAAAAGCAGATAAAAATTTACAGGACAATGAAAAAGAGGTTAAACCAAAGTTTTGAGAATGGAAAACAAAAGAAAGGAAAATATTAAAACATTTTGTGCTGGTTTTGGCTGGGGTAGACTTAATTTTCTTCACGATGGCTAGTATGAGGCTGTGCTTTGGATTTGTGCTGAACACAGTGATGGTAATATAGAGATATTTTTGTTATTGCTGAGCAGGGCTTACACAGAGCCAAGGCTTTTTCTGCCTCATGTACTGCCACTGTACTGGTGAGGAGGCTGGGGCAGCATGGGACAGCCAGGACAGGTGACCCCAGTTGACCAAAGGGATATTCCAGACCATTAGGCATCCAGCTCAGTTTATAAAGTGGGGGGAAGAAGGAGGAAAAGGGTGAATGTTTGGAAAAATTGAGTGTTTGTTCCCAAGTCACTGTTGTGTGTGATGGTGCCCTGCTCTGATGGAGATGGCTGAACACCTGCCTGCCCATGGGAAGCAGTGAATTTCTTGTTGTGCTTTGCTAGTGTGTGTGACTTTTTCTTTCCCTTTCAACCTGTCTTTATCTCAACCCACCAGTTTTCTTCCTTTTACCCTTCCAATTTTGAGAGACTGGACTGAACAAAGGAACTTTGAAAATGAGAACCCTGCAAAAAAGGTGAGAGGGAAAAGCAAACAAAAAAAAAGGAGAAAAACTGTTGGGAACTTTTGCCTATGCGAAGTAAACTTGTAGTGGTGAACATAAAGAGAGAGTGAGGGTCAAAAATAAAGGGAAAAATGTGGAGAATTAATAGCTGAATTTTGATATTCTCCTGGAAATCAAAGTAGTTGAAAAATGATTTGACTTGACATTGATGTCCAATAGCTGATTAAGTCTATAAATTAAATATTAAAGTATAACTTATATTATAATCAATATATTAATATAATCAATATATTAAAATTTTTAATATAAATATATTCTACTAGGAAAATATAAATTTTCCTAGAATATATAAATTGTTAAGTATAAACATATGCCAAATACATAAACAAATATGTATATAAGTACGGTGAATTAGGATTTATTCTAATTTAAACAGCTGTTTCCAAAAATCTTGTGCATTTTCAGAGAAAAGAATGCTAGGAACATTATAACCTTATTCCAATTTCTATTTCTATAATGTTTACACTACATCTACTATCAGTGCTAAATTATTCATTTAAAGATCATGAAAAGTTTCCTGTCTGTAAAGCAATTTAATACCTTATAACTGTTTACCTACAGAACTCTGGCAGTGTGCAGGTCTGGATATTCCTGTCTGTGAGGAGTTTTTATGTTCATAACATAATTTATAGAGAACCCACACTCTTCACATACATCAGAACACCCAGGCCCTTAGGTTCTCTTTCCAGTCAAGTGTAGTGACCAGATGCTGCAACAGCAGATTTGTTCATTACAAGTAGCTGCAAACAGAGATTTTTGTCTGGGGCTGAAGGGAGAAAGATACTTGGACATTTGTTCTTCTGCATGTACTGAGATGCTGAAACACTTGAATTTGTGGGATGAGAGTGAAGGCCCATCCCAACAGCCAGTAGTTACTCCTGTAAATGGCTTTGAAGTCCTCAAGCTGGGATCAGGATCCCTGAACTTTCCTGGAAAGCCGTGCTTGCTCTTCCCACACAGAGGCTTCACTGAATGTGCAGCTGAACTGGGATGCAACTGGAAGACTGAGGGGATGGGAAAGAGAGGAATGAAAAGGAGGTAAAAAGGTATATGATAAAGAGCAGATAACTCGTAAGATGTCCGATGTGGATGAGAAAATTGACAAGACGTGTAAGGAGCTATGGTGAACGGGGAAAGCACATTCATTAATGTATATAAAAGTACCAGCTACAGAAAAAAAATCCCATGCAATTTAATTTACACATACTAAACCAAAAACTGATTCTCAATTAGGATGTGAAACTGAGATTTCTTTTTTCTTTTAGTCTTCAAGAGTTCATCAGTATTATGCACATTGAATGAATATGAATGAGTGACTGAAGGGCAAACCTCACCTTTGCTGAACTTGTCTCATCTAAAAGTCATAAAGATAACATAGAAGTTTGCCTCTACTTTGCAAATCATATAATTGCAAAACTTTTCAAAAGAATTTTCTTGTGACTAGTCCAACATTTTTAAGCCCCCCGTAACATCTCCAGTTTCAGTGAGAAATTATTTAGATTTCTGAAATTGAAAAAAGGCTTTTCAAGTATTAGTCTTCAGGCATCTGCTTTCAGATTTGTGAATTTAAGTTGGCATAGTGTGTGAGGAAATCTTAATATATCCCAGATAGTACATGTTCACCTCACTTAAATACTTCCTATTCCTTTCAGATGAACAGAAACAATAAGTGACTCATTTATATGTGCTGTGCAACTTAGCAGGGCAGGTACAGGGCAGTTGAGACATGATGTAGTTAACAAAACAAGTAATGACAAAAAAACACATGAAAATAAGGGCACGGCCATTTCTACATGTAGCTTAAAGTCATGTCACCAGCAGTAGCTAGCTGTAAATAGATTAAAATGAATTGGTTGTCCTGGTTGCCCTTTCTCTCCATCCCAAAATAATTTCCAAAAGTGCCGTTTGTCTTTGGTTAAAATCCCTGGGATTGCACCTTACTGCTGACCCTGTGGATTCATGTTTGATACTGATGTATTTCAAACACTCTCAGAACACAGGGATTATAAATTTCCTCTCTTTGGCTCTATTTTCAATTCTTTAAAGAACAAAATCTAGCATCTTTCTAAGGACATGTAATTTCTTTCAAAGTCATTCAGAGTGTCTTGTATCTCTGCTTTGTCCATGCTGTCTTCTTTATATTTAGTGTCTTATTCTTCCCTTCCTACTTTTCCAGTTGGAAAGACAATGGCTCCCTCTTTGATGAGGTCAGGATATGTTCATCACTTTCTTCGTGATTTCTGTCTCTTGAAAATCTTTGAGCTTAAATGTTCAGGGAAATCTCCCATTTTCTGCTGGACCTATGCTCACAGTCCTCTCCTGCTTTTGACTGCTGGCAGCTGTTGGCATTTCTGGGGACTCCTTTCACTCCTGCCTTTGATGGAGACTCCACCTCAGCTCCCACTTCTGCTCTCACGACAAGAGTTGTTTGCCACACCTGGGAGAACTGTTAGGTGGTTATTCTAATAGAAGCAGGAAAAGATTGTGAGATGTGCTGGGATTGAGACTTGTATTAATAACTTGAAAATTATGTTAAAATATCAGCATTTCTTGGAGTACCATGAGACTTAATACATTAGCTTCTACTTTTTTCCCCATCAGAATTATTTTTCTCACATCATAACCATTTTTTAATCAATTTTTAATTGTTATCTATTTTTTACTTTTATCCATATTCTAACCTATCTTAAATCCTAATACATAATTTGGTTTTTTTTTGTGGAATCCAAAGACTCTATGCAAACCTGCTGGGAGAAAATTTACAGTCCATAGTCAATAGATGTGCTTTAATATACTGCTCTTTTTTCTTTGCTTAATGGTATATTTGTTTGCAATTTGTTCTTTGATTTAACTTTACATTTAGTTTATGTTTCCTTTTATTTTCAAGGTGAGGATTCTGCTTTGTATTTTTACCTTTCTATCTGCAATCACTCACATGAAAGGACTAGACAGAATAGAGAGTAATCGATATTTAAAGAGTGGTTTTACTGCCCAAACCAAAGTTTTCATACTAAATAAATCGCCTCTAGACCTACAGTAGAGAAAGTTATATATCATCTATATATATATATATATCAGAATTTAGAAAAACTTAGGAAAGAGTTTTAGTAGGCAGCAAGATACAGAATTTAGAAGTTATAAAGTACAGAGAAGTTTCTCTCAAATGGGTTCCATGACATTAAGTCGAATATTTAAGGAGGGGAATGTGTTTAAGTAATGAAGAGAGGACTGAAAGGAGACCTACTTTCAGTGTATCACTTCAAAGAAAGAAAGAACAGCCTAAATTAAGTACTGTTTTTTTTTTTTTCTTTAAGAAACAACATGAAAAAATTGCTGAAATCTGAAGAAAGAGAAATTCAGGGACTTGTTTTAAGGAAAAGTAGGAATATTTCTATCAGAACAAGCTTTAAGAAATTTGGTTTCTCCATCTCTTCAGCTTGGCTCTTCTGAAAGATCATTTCAGTCAAGTACAAACAAATTCTTGGCTCTTGAAATACCTCATGAAATTTAAAATATCAAATCCAGACTGGATGACCTAATGACTACTTTGAGTCTTAATCTCTCTGCACCTGTGATACTAATATTGGAACTAGAATGTAGCAGAAAAGAAGGAAAACAAAAACCAGCCTGCCTTCCTACTTAGCTGACCTTGAAGCTTAATTGTGGGGAAAATCCAGCTCTCTGTAGGCCCTGGACTCATGTAAGAATGCAGTCAGGGCATGGGCAAAGGCACACCATGGAAGGGAAAGGATTTGGCACAGAGAAGGTTATGGAAAGCCTCACTTTTACCCTCCCAGTTACACAGCACTGATGTCCTTCCCACCTCCAGGCATTGGATGCACAGCTTGGGCACTGACATTCCACTTTCTGGTGTAATTAGTTTGTTGTCCTGAAGAATTTTAGAACTGCTTACACTTCAACCAAGGACTCCTTGTCTAAGGAACTTGTACTGGTCTTTCTTCTCATTGCCAAGTCAGCCCTGCTTGACAAATCAAAAGAGCTAAAACAAGCTTTCCTTCCTGTCCTTCCCAGCAGATCATTTTCTCTCCCTTTTCATTACTTCTTGTCCTGTGTAGGATCAAATCTCTTTTGGCACAGAGTTTTGTGACATTTGACACAGAACATGGAAACTACAACTACACAGGTATGTGCAGTTCCAGTAGGAATTAGGTTAAGCCACCCAGGAATAGTGTGGGATCCAGTACTACTACTTTACATAATAAAACTTCAAATATGAACTTACCTATTAGCAAAAAAGTAACTCTCAGGAGCTAGTCCATTTACAGCAGAAATTAAAAGGTGAATTCTATAATAACTGTATTCTACAAAATCTAATGTAAGTCCTCCAACACAAACCAAGTTAACAGCATCTCATTCTTGGAGAACTTGAAGAAAAAAGAGAAATACTGCATCCTGAGTTCAGTTTTCTAATATGTGATACTAGGTTCTCTGATACCATCAACTAAAATTTGAGTTTGACTCCTTCTTTCTATCCTGTTTTAACTTGTTTAATCACTCTTGCTATTACTGAAAATCTTTTGAAATTATTTTTAGTTTTGTTATATTCTGTTTCATATAGAAAGACTCTTTCTCAGAACATTGCCAGAAATTTCAGAAGAATTTTAGCATGCATAAATATCGTGGTCCCCTTATTATCATTGCATACAGGAGATTTTTTTTTTCACATGACTAGGTGAATCACTATACTTTTAGTTTAAAATATATTTCTTTTATTCATACATTGGTTTTACCAAATATTTACTGTGGCATAATTTTTAGTTTTGTCTGTACACTTTTTCAACTCTCTCTGTATAAGAGAATTTCAAAGAAATTCTTTGAACCTTTTTTAGATACCATAAAATAAATCTATTTTCATATTGATTGTTCAGTCCCCATAGCAAATTGTTTGCTGGCTGTACCTGAGGTTAGACGGTCTGTAACTCCTTGTAATGTATAATTTTTATAATGCTGCACTTCTCAATGGCTACACTTAATCTCAGAAATTATTTTATCTTGGACTATGCTTAGTATGCTACCTGTTTACTGAAGAAGTTATCCTTCAATGAAAACCAGATAGTCTTATACCTATTGTATAGCAGAATGAAAATAAAAGAATAAGAGGAAGATACTAGACAATGAGATTGTGCCGACCTTTATCCTCTTCTATATTTCAACAAATTCCATCTGTTAGTACAGATGAAACCTGTCTCATTGTGCAGAACAGGATGCAAACCCTCCATTGAAATGTATGTAAAACTTCTTGGAAGGCACTCCCAGGTGTAGTGAAGAATGTGTCACAGACATTCTGTGGGAATACAAAAGCCTGTTCTCATCAGTCATGCAACCTTGCAAATAAGTATGCACTCTTTGATACACAGCAATACATAAGTGTGTTTTTAATATTCTGCTCTGAATATTGCCATGCAGCATTTACAATCTTTATAAAGGGGAACTGATTCTACAGACTAAACTATCTCTGCCGTACAGAAAATCTGTAAAGAATAAATCATTAAATGGACTTAATTGCTCCACGTACAAACATAGTCTGCTTACAAATGTTTGGTTTGTTGATGGGTTATGGATACTCATACTCAAGCCTTGTAATTTTCTATAGATGTTAAGATGTAGTTATCTTGGTCATTAGGTGCTCTCTTTATTCAAGACATCTGGTTTAATTGTCAACTGATATGTCAGCTTTTTGAATAATTAACATAACTTGAAACAAAATGGAACACTCTTAGCTTCCTTATTTTTTATCAGTGGTCATATGGCACTTCATCTGAGTCTGGCTGTGAGATGAAGTACCATCAGTAATAAACCATTGGCTGATACAGTTCTTCAAAAAGACAGATGATCAATGCTTACTCTTGTTCCCTCTTATTAATCTTTAAGGGTATAAGAGACCTCTCAGTTTTATTTTAAGATTTAAGGTTTGATTTAACATTGTAGGAATTAAATTTTAATTTGAATTGATTCAATTTCCATAAAACTTCTGGATATATGTTTTAATTTTGGACTGACTAACAGGAGCCTCCACATGCAGACAGTGTGAAGCAATGACGTCTCATCTCTTCAGAAGGCTGGTCTCAATTTCCAAAATCTCAAAGAGTCACCCAGCATGTTATTGCCTTTAATTAAGTAGATCCCGCTATTGTGCAATATAATTTTAAATCACTATATTTTTTCTTGTAGTCTCAACTTGTCATATCTGCTGCTAAACTTCTGTTACATTTCCTTTGGGACTCAAGCTCTGTAAGTACAATACTCACAGAAGTGGTAAAAGCTGCTCATATGTCTAGGGAATATTCAGATCTGCAGATTTTTCTTCATAGAACTTCTATTTTATCCCTGTGTGAACTCCTGTTCCAAATGTATGTCAGCATTTTTAAGGTGGTAAATCCAAAACTGTGTGCCATATCTGTGTGGAAGCTCTCAGAAAAGGATTGTTCTCTCCCAAGACATCTTGCCCAGTAGTGCTTTCTTCCCAGATCAACTTTTATGTCCAATCACAAGCTCACCCCTCCTTATTTGAAGCTCATTTCTTGATATAATTACTCCTATAAAATAGGAATCAGAATGTTGCTTTCAGCTTTGTGTCTCATTTTAGAACAAGGCAGGAAAAATATCTAAAAGCTTTCATTTTATATCGATTTGAAAAGAGAAAGGAATTAGGAAGTCATTTTTGTATAGAATATGCAGTCTAGTTTGGTATTCTGTAACTGAAATGATGATAATTTTAACATGTTTTTCTGATTTATATTCAAATGACTCAAGTTCATGCTCTAAAGCCTTACAGTAGTATGTCATTTAAATTTACCATGAGATACACCACTGACATTATACTGCCATAAGTTAATATCATATTTTATGCCATAGTCTGAATACTAATAGGTAAAATGACCTGCATTACAAATCTATTCTCGATTCTTGATCTATATTTGATTGTAAGAAAACAGTTTTCCCATCCTCACTTGAATATTTTATGTCATATTTCTTTTTTTCATTTATCCCTTTTCCCTTAAAGGCAAGATTTTGGCAATAGAGACAATAAAGATGCAACCAATATAGAAAAACTTCAACATATTTCAAGATGTTTTATCTAAACTCAACATTTATCCCTGTCCCAAGTTCTTTGAAAGCTTATTTCAATCACCTTCTGAGTTTTTTGAAATATTTTTAACCTCTTATATGACAAATTTTACTACGGTTTTCATTTCTTCTGTACATACATCTTGCATTGGGTGCACAGGTTATTCACTTCTATGGAATACTTCTTTCTATTGCAAAACTACACCAGTACACATCACAACTATTTAGTTTTATTGGGGTTGTTCAGCCTGAGAAAAAAAAGTCTCCAGAGAGCCCTTAAAGCACAGTACATAAAGGGGGAAGACATGAAAGCCAGAGAGGGACATTTTACAGGGACATGTAGTCACAGAACAAGAGGGAATTGCTTTAAACATAGATTAGGATTAGATTAGGTAGATTAGGATTAGATATTGGGAAGAAATTCTCCCTCTGAGGGTGATGAGGAAGTGTTCAAGATGAGGTTGGATGTGGCCCTCGAAATCTGATCTAGTGGATGTAGTGTAGTGGATCCAGTAGCAAGGCTGGAATGAGATCTTTAAAGTCCAATTAAACCATGCCATGATTCTGTGAATCTGCACAATAGAATAGTCTTAGCAAAGGTGTTTTCTCTTCTTGTGGATATGTAAAAAAATCAGAACAACTTAGATTTGAAAATGTAATCTTCCGCAAATAACACTGATTTAATTACTGAGTCTTCTTCCTAAAATCAGTCTGTAAAATTTATGTGCTCCTGGCTGGTGGCAGATCAAAAACTTGTGCTTAAATATTGCTTGAATGGGGGCCACAGCCCTAATTTTGGGGTCTGAATACACTCAGACATTTTTAAATTGTGAGGTATCAATCTGGACCAACTAATTCTTAGCCCACAGGTTTTCCACCACTGTATTTGACAGACAGATCTGCCTTTGCTCCATTTTTCCTTCCCTCTGGCTAGGTGCCCACCAGTTCCAATCATACCTACTGTGGTCCCAGCACAGATTATGGTACTTATCTGAGGCATGCTGCCCTCACATCAGAGATGACATTCAGCTGCTTACTGTAAAGTCTAAGCAGCCAGTGTGGGTCAGTCTTCAAAGACCCTGCAGATATAATGCAAGCTGCAAGGGGATCTCAGCCTCTGCAAAGGGCTTTACTCAGTCTGAAAGAGAAAGAGAAATTTGAAAAATTCTGAGGATAACAGTGCTCAGTTGAGACTGAGTACTTATTGTCTGCCTTTGCTTATGCATGGATGCATGTACATATTTTGCCATAGAACATGAACAAAGAATTTTGAAAGCAGCTCGTCCTGTCCCTCTGGAATATGAAACACTTAAATATTGTGCTTGTTTTATTGTCAAGCTGTCAGGCCTGATGTTTCGAAGTACCTGCTGCAACCTTTATTGTTGCACTTCAGTAGTCAAAATGCATCCCTGAGGGGACTATCCAACTGTACTTAAATGCTATAAATAATGGTGTTTAGTAGATTTCATCAAGAACCTTTTTAAAAGCAACACTAGGACATCTGTTAAAAAGCTTTATGGGAATATCTAATACTTTGAAGACTATTTTTTGCTATCTTATACTTTTATTATGCCCATGCAACCCCACTGCTTTTATTTGAAATTGTTATAATTATTAAATCAAGAGAGACAGAAGTGAAACCTGGCTCACAGTACTCACACAGAAGAGACCTTAACCTTCACTCAAGACATTGACTGTCACATTCTGTTTTTGGTTACTACTGAATTACTAAAGCAAATAATAGTGAATACATAGTGTTTTCTTGCCAGAATGCTAGAAAATGCACTTTGCTGGAATACAAAATCTGAGTGGATGTAAGGGTTATTGGTTAAAATGGTTTGCTCACTCCTTCACTTTCAAATACAGATAGCTGTGATTCTTACATGTGCTTGTAACTCTGATTTTAAAAAAAATAGAGGGCATATTTGTTCTGTCCTTTCCTTTGTTAATTTGAAGATCTTTAAGTTAAACCCCTGCCTGTAAAAAAAAAAAATAACTTGGGTATTGCTGATGGTAAAGTCAGGACCTCTGGGGATATGAATAGGTAAGTGTATTGTGCATCATTTATAACTGAGAATTGATAATAAAAAAATCAATGGCTCCACAGAACCTACCACCACAGCTGTTTAACATAATGACTGTGTAATACAGGTCACTAGTGCCAAGCTAGCTAGATATGCAGGCAGGCTGCAAAACTTGAAGCAATGCAGAAGTATTAGCTCCATGCTTTACCCAGCTGTGATTTCCAAAGTTCTTCCATTCGGGCTAATTAAATCCTATTTTACATCCAAAATAAACGTGGTTCTCTCCGAGGCCATAGTAGTGTGGACCTCCTGGGAAGGAATATCTAGTGGGTGACCTTGTCCCACCTAGCTGCAGTTTTAAGGAGGATTTTTCACCATCAGAATGATTTCATGCTTAGTCTGTATTTATGCCTTGCTTACTCTCAGGTATTAGCTAATTAGTCAAAATAAAGAACATAAGGCAGTGAAGGCAAACATTTCTAAATTAGAGGACAACAGTATTATTATACACATATCCACTGCAGTTCTGCCTTCTTATGTGTCTCTTGCACTGGAATAAAATAACAATGTAAACGAAACCATGTTGAAATAATACTAACCCGCAATTTTTTAACAATCCATCACACTCTATCAAACTCTTGTGCAACAACATTATGGGGTTTTGGTTTAGTTGGAGTTTTTTTGTTTGACTTTTTTGTTTGTTTGGATTTTTAAATATTGTTTTTTAAGGTTTTATTGGATGGGGAAATGTGAGTTATATCGAGAAAGTTTGGTATTTTTCCAATCAAAATTTCAGAAAACATAATTATTATTTTACTTAGGTTCATATACTGGTTTGTATGGCAATTTAATTAAAAATAAGCACATGTGCCCATGACAGTAATAGTCAATTTAGTGATAAATCTTATAATGGAGCATTTTAGTCAGGGAATTAAATCATGACCTAACTGATGAGATGGGACATAATTTCAATTTTAACAATTTGTCAAACTATAGAACTATTCTTGTTTTCCCATATTTTCTCCCACCTCATATCCTTTAAGTATTTTAGTTATTTAGTATAGGCTGAAATTACAGAGAAAAATGATTACTTACAGCATATTTTCTGCTTTAGTAACATCTCCTTCACTGACACTATCAGATTATTGCATTATTTGGTTTTGAATGCTTTCTTTGTCATCTCTTATCTGTCTCTCATTCAGTCTGACCTTGGATGCAGTCAAGTGGCAAAAAAAAAAAATAAAGTGAAAAAGCTAGTGGAAGCAAGAGGACAAGGAAGACAATAAGTAAACAAAAATAATTTTCCCGTATTTCCTTTAAAAAGAATGCTTCCCTGTAATTTACTGCATTCATAAATGATCCTTCCATAACTATTTACATCTCTGCACTGATCATTTAAATAATCTATAACCAAGGTTGGTTTAAACATGTAGCAAAACAATCTAAGGCTGTTAGACATCAAATGTTTATTTGTCCCTTAATAAGAAATCCTATGTTGCTTGCAGGACAAACAAATTATGTTGGGATTTTTTTTCAACTTTAAGCTTGTCCTTTTATTGAAGAAAGCATCCGTTTAGAAGGTTGGAAACAAAAGAAAAAGTAGAACATTTAATTTAATGATAGATATATTGACTTTTCACAGTGCATGTTATTTTTTTAATAGCATAGAAAGGTAATTAAGCTTATTTCCAAGACAGCTGCAACACCATGCTGAGTAAAGGAGACAGGAGAAAGACAGAAAAAGCAGGAAAAAGACCCCTTTGAGAATGAGATATAAAGTAAAGAGACTTGGGCATCTGCTCTCTGGAAAAGAGGTCTCTTAGGTGAGCAGTCTCCCCAGCTGGCATAAAGGGATGTCAGCCAGAATGTCAGCCTGGGGCAGAAGTGAACAAATGAGATGGCAACTTATTCATTGAAAAAACATGAACCTACCAGGTCTAGAAATTCTTCTTTCCAAGAGAGCACCTGAAGTGGGTGGCATGGAGTTTTTTCCACCTTGGATACAGAAGTTATTGGTCATAGCAGAGGTAGCAGCAAAAGCATATTGTTAATCTTTTTGCTGGACAACTGTCAGTACCAGCCATGCATCAATCATTAAATTAGAATGGTTTGGTTATTTATGAGATTTACAATGGTTTTCTGAAAGGCACATGGGTGTTTTATATTCAGTATTAGTACATAATGCTTTCAAATACCATACATATTTGAAACATATAAAATATACAGTTGTTTTTTGAGATAGGAAAAACAATGCAAGTACTGTAAATTATTGTAATCAAGCTATGGGATTTCTCTCTGCCCTTGTAGATCCCACAATGCTTCAATGATCTCAAAAATAAACATTATTTATCTACTTCACTGCAAAGAAATCCTGGCACCTCTAGCAGGTTATCCAGTACATAAACAATCAAGCAACAGGTATACAGCCACGTGCTCAGGATTAGAAAATTCTCATATATGGAAGTTATTGTGGCATTGAGTACTGCATGCAAGACTTTAATTCAGCATTATTTGCTTTGAAAATGAAAACACAGCTTCATTTTCACTGTCCTGGTGTTTGGTATTAGTTCATGTTATTACCATTCAAATCTCAAGGTAAACTACATGTGAAGCATTATATTCATGACGTGCAGTTACTGTGCTATAAGTAACAAAATACATTGGCTCTCTCACTATTGAAAGAATAACACAGAACAACACCGAAAATCCTACTAAAAAAAGAGAAAAGGCCATCACCACATTCTATTATTCCAGACAAAATAAGTGCTGCGTTTTAGAATCTGCAGTTCCTTGGTGCTTTATACACCATGGTGTCATCTTTAGTAGAACTCAGTGTTTGAAGGTAAGCAATAAAATATTATTATTGCTACAATAACACAACTCTAAGAAAATAAACTTTACTGAGAAAAGCTTGAGGGCTTTGGACTTTATCTTGCTTTCCTTGTGAAAAGCTCCAAACCCTATAGTAGATTCGGATATGAATTTGTCTGAATGTTCTTGCAGCAATAGATACACGAAATTTAGCTCAGCAGGGACTACTAGTGCATAAGTATGTTAAGACAGGGTGGAAAAAAAGCATGTATATGTATAATCGTTTAATACCTGATAGATGTAATACAGCTATCTGCAAGAAACATGATTTCACACTAGAGCTGTATGAAGAATACAATGAAGATACAATGTTGGAAATTTAATACAGGCAGGGCCTATACCAGTGTCTCGTTAAAGGTCTGTCACCAGTGGTATCCCCTAAGCTCCAATAGTGGGCCCAGCATTGTTTAGCTTATTTCTCAATGACTTGGATGAAGGGGCAGAGGCATCCTCAGCAAGTTCACTGATGACACAAAGCTGGGAGGAGCAGCCAATACCCCAGAGTGCTGTGAGCCCTTCAGAAGGGCCTCAGCAGGCTGGAGGGATGTGCAGAAAGGAAATTCAGGGAAGGCAAGGGCAGGGTCCTGCACCTGGGGAAGAATAATCCCACATATTAATACTTTCCTTAGACAAGTAATACACAATGAAAAGTCACAATTCTTGCACTCACAGCCAGCAGTCCTAACCTGTGCTACCTGTGTTTCATTTTTAATTTTTATATTATCCTGGACTTGAAAGCAGACCAACCCAAGCCGCACACTTGAAAAAAAATTATCTCAAATAGAACAAAACCTTCGCAGCCAAGTCTTTCTAATTGTGCTAGTAGTGTGTTAGTTTGGGGTAAAATGCTCACATAAAACAAAACACCCTGTGACTTATGTTGCTACTAGATTTAGAATATATTTTCCTCTTGCTAAAGGATAAAACACCACTAGAGTCTGTTTTTCTTCCCAGTGTCAGTAAACTCCAGTTAACAGTTATATACTCTGAAATAAGTACTTTAATAAGCATCTGCCTCAAGCTGCTGTACAAATTGCTTCATTACCACTATGGAAGCAGTCACAAAGATTTACTCTGTTGTTAGATTTACTTTTTTTTGTATATATTCTGTAGTAAGCGTGCACCTGATGTTTGGACAAGAATTGTTTGGTAATACATTGAATTTGCAAAGAATATTGCAAAGAGTGTCATATATTTGTTTGTGCAAGAAAGGGAAACATTCCACTACAAATTATTAAGCCTGTACTTCCATATGCTTTTATTCAAAGGCTGAAGTCTTCTTGACATGAATTGCTGTGTTTCTCTTTGGGATAGCAAATCTACATTGCATGTTTTTGTTTTCCTCACAGCAACACAGGGTTTACACTTGGAGAACTAGAGCACTAGAACAAAACCATCTTCAGTACAGGATCACAAGGTACACTTGCATCATGTCAACTTCTGTTTTTTGAAATTACCTTCATAGAGACACAACCTTCTTTCCAACTGAGAAAGGCAATAATATGAAAGAACAAGACTTTCTAAGGTCATTTGTACATCTGGTAGAAGGAAGGAGAAATATAAACACATGGATGGGTTTTGCAGAAACTGCGTCTGAGCTTTTCCACAGTGAACGGAAAACTTTTGTATTTTGTAACTCAGGAATACATGTAGAAGCTGTTATATAGACAGAGATTTCAACGAATCCCTCAGCAATCCTAGTTCCTGTTACATTTTCCTTCTTCCCTTAGATGTTAATATACGAGTTTGAATTCTCATAGACTGGCATTATCACACAATTCAATTTCTTACTATCAAAGATGTTCAATATCAAATGGCAAAACACTCTAGTGACACCTCTATTCAGCCCCAAGAACAAGGATGTATTATCTACCTTCCAGATAGAGCAATTTGCACTTTTAAAATTAGGACTTTCAGTCTTTCACCTACTCCACATAAGATATCTACTTGTAAAGGAAGCTAACTCTATAAAATTTTCAGTAATAAATCATGTGAGTAAAAAGTCAGTCGGAATATAAAAAGTCTATCATAGATACAGAGAAAGTAAGGAACTAATAATTAAAGATGGTAAAAGGGATAGAAATGAGCCTTATTTATTTCTTTAGAGCTGGTTAATTTTTACTTACGCACTTTCCCCCTCCTAATGTGTTTGTACATCACACTATTTAGCTTGACATATGTATATATATTTTTTTTAAATATAAAAATTGCATTCAATTTCCCATCTAGTTTTAGAGACCCTAGTAAACTTAACTTTTAAGTGTGAAGGGATTTTTTGTTATTTTGTGTTTTTTTCCTACATTTTTTTAAATGTTTTGTTTTGTTTTGTTGGGCTTTTATTTTTTGGTATTTTTTGCCAATAGTAATTGAACAAAACTTAGGGGAAGTTCAGCATTAGCTGACAAGGAATTCTACTAATGCCTTTTGCTAACCTTCAGGAATAAAACATTCCTCTCCTCTTCTTTCCTTCCATACTTTTCCTAGCTTCTTTGAAAGTTTTGCTTCAGCTCTAGTGTTAGGGTTTGGCTTACGCATTAGTCTATTACAATATTTTTTTGTCCCGTGCTCCTTCAAGAAACATCTTTGCACCAAAGCTTTAGACATTGATTTCCATGGAATTCTTTTTTTCAGACTGAGGATTTAGAGTTGGTACAAAGTTTCTTTTCAGCAGTGTGATTAAGATGAGTAATTTATTTAAATACATTTGAAGCTGGAGCTTCAAAAGAATTATCTGTAGTCCTTCAGCTGCTCACCTGGGAATGCAAATCTCCATTGGGAAATGGAGACATAAATTAGAGGCTCTTGTCTAAACTAGACAGAGGAAGACTTCATTTGAGGTCTGCTATATTCCACATGAATACCATAACTTATTGATAATAATTACAGTCAATGGTGATATTTTTCCTCTTTTCCACAGAATCGATGCAAAATTCTTGGTCTTTGCTCTGACATGAAACAATAAAAATACTTAAAACTCTTTAGCTTTCTTTGAAAGCTCTTTAGGCCTTAATGGGCACAGTAGTTTCATTTCTCTTCTAGGAATCGTTTTGTCTGCTGACACAGCAGCAATGATGTATATTTTTACCCAAGACTACAGTTTGGTCCATAAATGATTATATTTTCTATCTACCTCTAACTTTTCACAGGAATTTCCATACCTATGGGAAAATAAGTTAATGTACCAAAATAGTAATTCACATTTCATGATAGACGGCCTTTTCTAATAACTCTATTAAAAAAAAAGACACAACAGGATAAATTTCGTATAGAAGAGCCAAGACTTGATAACAATGCCAACCTATATGGCATTCAGAACTGGAATATTCATGCCTCACAACAAGGGTTATGGGAAATATTTCTACCTCACAATAGAGAAATTAACAGTAAAATGGTAGCCAGAACCCACAGAAGTTAAAGTCATCAGACCTTTTTGGTTTTGCAGGTAAGTACAGAATACTATTTTTTTTCTTTTTTTTGGTTATATTTTAGCAGAAATCTACCCAAAATTCACGAGCTAGATAATTTTTCACAGCTCTAGCTGGATCATAGTAACCTTTTATTCTTCTTTTACACGGTTATCAGGTTTTTTAAATTATCGTTAATTCTTTGAAATCTATTCAGAAGAATGCATCAAGAGTTGAACACACTGTGTAATTTCTGTAATTTTTATTGTATGCAAAGTGTCTTCTCAAGTAGTTTTCTCCTCAGGAAATTTGCAGTGGCTGGAAATTTCAGAGTGACTTAGTTTTTCAGTAATTTATAACACTATTCTCAGGAAAATATAACTATACTTCACAGCAATTTGATTGGAATTATTTTAGCTTAATTAAATTTAATAAAAATATTTTATCCCTCTGTTTTTTCAAGGTAAATTCAACAGCAAAAACTACGTAAAAGAATTTGACATATTGTGGGAGAGATAACATTCAAGGTCTGTAATCCCATCCTTCTATGGGGCTGATAACCCCAGACGTAGCAGAGCTCCATCAAACATTGCACATACTTACAGGTCATTGAATTGTCACAGAGAAAATTCTTATTGTCTTTGTTTCAGTTTCCCAAATTCCTAATCAGCAAAGTTTTTTCCATATCAATATTTAATATTGACAAGAATTTTTTAATGTATCATATTATGCATCCTAATATCAGTATTATAAAATTTATTTACTGAAATAGATGTTGAAGATCAGGGACATAAAACAAATTTGTTGACAAAGGGTTTCCTATAAAAACAACATGCAATGAGGAGCCAATGCTGTATTAGGTGATCCAGCTTCTCCTAGGTGTCTGTACTTCCCACAAAATTATTCAAGAGGATTTAAATGACTTTAGAACCATAAATAGTCTGACTCCTAATCTTTTTAGATGTCTACTCTCTCTCCATTATGAGCTTGATGAAGGACTAATGATCTGAACACAGCATTAATTTAAATTGGATGGAGGGAATGATAAAGCAAAATGAAAAGTTAATAGGTTTTTGCATGTTTTGCTGAAAACAGGACTTGAAGGTGGAAGTATAAACTATGTGCCTACCTCCTCAGAGAGCCTGAGCTGTCAGATGTACAAGAATAATCTTAATTATACAGCTAGACTAGCTTAATCTTCTAATTCACAGATTTTATATTAGACAACAATACAATTTTTAGTTGTCCTATTCTAGATGAAGTTATTTTTGAATAGGACTGTATGTCACACATAGAATCAAGGTTGGGATGCAAGATAGTTAAAGGGAGCTGATCACAAATGAGAGGGAAATATTCTACAGAGATCCAGTTATGAGACTGTTTGTGGATACAAGTTCTAAAAGAATATATGGTGTTATTAGACAGAAAATTAAGTGACAGAAAATTAGAAATCAAAAGGGCTTTGCACAGTGCAGATGAAGTTTCTCGAAATGTGTGCACCACATCTGTGGCATATCAGCAAGATATATACACTAGAGATATTTCTCACAATAAATGCACATCACTACAAAATAACCTTTTCCTTTTTCCCCCTACTATCTTAACAGGCCAACTTTTATCTGCTTTTTAATAGATTTAAACATAGTTTCTATAACATGAGAAGTCATATTTCTTTTCTTCTTTTGTTTTGTTTTCCTAAAACATATTGACACAAAACAGCTGTACAGAGCATGGAGACCAAGTTGAGAAGTACTAGCATACTTTTGATCTGTTTTGAGACTTACATTCTTCACCCTTATTATTATTTTATATAGATTTTTAGAATTTATATGCCAGTCTTTTCTCAGGCAGTCTAAAACCCAAGAACTTTGATTATTCTTACCTTCTTCTAAACCTTCTCCAGCTAGTTCATTTCTGCAATGCTAGAGAAGTATCCAGGACACAGTATGCTAGCAGAAGCCTCAAAAATGGTAAGAGAACAAAACAGATTATTTTCATATAGCTTGTAACAGCTCTGATCTACTTTGTCTATTTTATCCCTGCATGCCTGTTATTTGGAGAACTTTTTTGTTGGGTTTTTGGGGAGTTTTTTTTTTTTTAATGTATAACTTCATTCAATCTTTTATTCCCATACCCTTCATAGGGAGTTTGGTGACAAACTCAAAGTTGATAATATCTAATCCAATCCTATGTCTCAAACCAAGGTATGGGATCAAATTTTACCAAGCCCTACAAAAAAATGACATTTTATTGGAGGAAAAAAACAGACTGAAAACAAAAAACCTAACTTACTTATGGTATTCGTTTATTCAGTTTTAAAGGAGTGGGAAAAGAAAAGGAAGCCATTTTTCTGGGGACACATGAAGCTAAATTCTATCCCTAAGTTGTGAAAATGTCTGTTCTATCACTTCAGTTTCATGAAACCAGATTATTTATTTTAATTTGCGATATCTACTTATTCAGTATAAAATCCAAGTATACATAGATATTAAGCAAACGCTTATTAAGATCATATACAAAGCAAATTTTAAAATTTGCTAGAAAGTCTAGATCATATGTAAAGTTTTGTGACATTCCTTATACTTGTGGACTTGGTGTGTCACATCATGTTGTCTTCAATAATTGGTGATATAGATGATAGTTGTTACTTTACAAGATTAGCTAGGGCTGAATTCAAAGTGTTAATGACACTGTTGGTTCACAAGAAAAAGAAGAATATGTCTCTTTTGACAGTAGGTCTTTCAACCTACATGTTGAATATTTTCTATTTCAATGAAATATAAGTTTTCTCTTTTGTAAGGGGTACCACACAAAATCTTTTTCAGACTATTTTTTTTTATTTGCAATTCATGAGAGGAAGAAGTAATCCAACAGCAAAGATACAATGAAAATTAAATTATGAAAATTTATTTTTTGATAAAGGAAGGTGCCTTAGGTACTAAAATAACAAATGAAAATATAAAAAAGCAGAAGGACATTGTACTCATATGGAAATTACTGCATCCTACAATAGTGACCTTGTCACTATGTCAAAAACCAGCCAATACCATCAAAATGACAACTTTTTTTTTTTTTTTTTTTAAACCCCATCAGATTTTTAAAGATCTTCACAGCATTTTGGAATTAAATTCAAATGTGAGCAAGATGTGTCTTGAATGCCTGCTTCCAACAAGAAAAAAAAATTTGCTGGTCACTAACATTGTCATTGCCTCAGTCTTGTCCTCTGAGATACTATTATCTAGCTATTGTCTCTTTAAAGATTTAACAGACAGATTTATCAGCTGTCAAAACCCCAAAATCCAAAACAAACCCCCCTGCCCCAACCAGTCCCCAAACCCTACCAAAACCCAAACTAAAGCCATATTCTTACTGACAGAGAAAGAGACATTCTTGGCATCAAAATATCAGCAATTAAGGATTTTAGTCAGGTAATGTCAGAATTATAGGATTTAATGCTACATCACTGTCTAAACTAGTCATGCCACCAACAAAGAAATGAAACATTAGAAAACAATTAATGACAAAACCTAAATATATTACATTATTTGAAAGGATGTTGTAAATTTCTAGTGCTTATGCTTTATTGTGATAGGATCCATTACACACCAAAAATGTTATTTAATGTCTTTGTTAAGGTCATACTGTATGTACCTGTGTTACTTTCTTCCACAAAAATTTACATACAGAGATGGTATTTTGGAATGACAATGTTTTCAGTTTACAGAAGAAACAAACTTTTCAATATTTGCTGCAATATTTAACAAAAACTGAAGTACTTAAAATAAAAAAAATTGAAAATAATATTTCTCATATTTTAGATCTAATTCTCAGATCCCCATAGAGCAACATTCCTCAGTCTGAAAGGTCACAGCTACAAATAAATCAAAACTGTCACCAGCTGGAGCATCACACTGATAAAAGAAATAAAACCATTTATGGAGCTATTCTTCTCATAACAAGCCTTTGTCAGACTGTCATCTATCTAACTTCAAATAGTTCTTTGTAGAATACCATTTTATTTTTCTTCTACTGTGACTTTTCCTGTAACTGTCCATTATGAACTTTCCATTTATCAAAAACAAGATCAGGTTTGGGACACCTTTGATGGAGTCTTTCATGTTGCTTACTTATGTATTTTATAGCCATTTCAACACTAAAAGGTCAGGCAGAAAAATGAAAGTATTAATACTTTAGTAATTGACACAGGTTTACATAGATGTTATGAAACATTTATAACTGATTTTTTCCAGTGATCCCCAGAGAGAGTCTGTCAGAAAAAAAATCTGCTTATGAACAATGCCAATAAATCAAGAATTCTTACTATTTTTCTACCTTATGCATTAGCATAGCACAGATGTTCTTGGTTTCACAGCTTCTAACACTTGCCTTCCTCCCATCTGCTTTTATTTCAAAGTATGAATTTAGGTTCTTATGTAAAATTAAATTTTGTCACTAAAATTTTCCATTTGAAACTAAAATATCCATTCCATTTCTACAAATAAAAAGCAACGATCACGTATGAAATTTGCTTATCGTGATAACTATACATCTGTTCCTCTAATGTGGCTTTTCCTAATGTTCATTATGAAAATTTTATTTTTAATAGTGCTTCCCTTCATGAAGGCAGAATTTATTCTAAAATTTTTCACTGCATATGATGTAGAGCTTTATGATAAAATCACACTAACTTTTGTGACATGTTCTCATTAAAGAAGTTATCCAAGGTAGTTCAGAAAATGAACTTCCAGGATTTAGATTGAAGTGGAATACCACTCCCTAAAAGCTATATGAAACTTTCTCAACTTTCAGCACTTTCTCAGCCTTTCACTATTAAGCTGAGAAGTAACAAATTCAGGTTTTAGCATAGGTAACGTAGTTTAATTTTCTAAGTTCAGTCCTGCTGCAAGTAGATACAATCTTGTTAAAGTTAATGAATTTCTACTCATATTGATAATAACCACAGTGGTGTTTGGTATGCTGAGATCTAATTCTTTCCTTGGAGAACAACTTTAGTACATTATTAAGACTTTCAGACAGGATAGTTGAAAATCTATTGGAACCGCCTTCATATTGTGGGGATTTTGATGTGTGTTTTGTTTTTCTTTGCTTTGGTTTTGTTTGTGTTTTTGTTGGTTTTTTGTTGTTGTTGTTTTTGTTTTTTATTTGTTTTGATTTTTTATTGCTTGGTTTAAATTTTATGGCAATAAGCATATATGTTATGAAGCGATTTGTAAAATTTTAGATTACTTGAACTTCAAAATTTATGCTATCAATAAACAGTCCTCATAAGTGTAACTAACTTCTAAAGAACATAGGAGAAAACCATTTCAGAATCTAGCATTATTGGATTTAATTGTTTAAAAAGAAAGGTTTTTTTTTTACAGCCTTAGATGGCTGTTCTGAAACTATGATATGTTCAACATTTCCTTTTTTTAGTAAATTAAAATTAAGAAAACTCAACAACAACAACAAACCAACAAGCCCAACCTTGCTGATATATAATTCAAATTTACCTGAGGCTCAGCTTTTCTTTTATAAAGCTGTAATAAAACTCTAATGTGAATTTTGGTTTATTCCTTAAGGACATAGCAAGGAGATACCTGAGGAAAGGTTATTATCCATCTGAAGTTCTAACTATGAAAGCTGTAGCTGTGTACGAGTGGGGATACAACTTAGGCTGGGTAATATATCTGGGATATCCCCCAGAACTGGGGGTAAACCTTTCAGGCAAAATATCGGTTGCCATAAATATCTCACAGGGATTAAACTGCTCACTGGACCCAGGTAAACAGCAAGAGTACAGAAATATTATAGGAGTAAAGGATATCAAGTGTTTATTGGCCTGCTTATTTTGTTATGTGTGCAAATATTATGTGTGATATTTTAATAAGACTTAGCTGGATAAAGAGATTAGTGCAACAATATATTTAATTTCTTTAATTTCTTTAGTTTAATTACATTTAGATGATGACATCAAATACTTTTGTCAAAATAAGGCATGATATGAAAGGTGAGACTCTCACCAAAGCAGAGGTAAGAGAATGAAGTAGCTGTTTTGCTTGAATGGAGGAGCTGTTTCTAGGAAAGTCAATTATTAATTTGCATAAAGAACCTTCTCAGACAGAAATTTCTGACAGAATTGTCAGAGTCATTTGCTAAGTGGATTGTTAATAAGGGACGATATGGAAAATAAAAATTAAACAGAAACCCTGCAGGACTCCAGGAAATGTTTCCTCTACAAATGCTAGTACGTTTAGACAGGAGTGGAGTTATCTCATAACTACGTGAGATGAGATATATTCAGACATCAGAAGTTCTTATGAAATGAATGATCCAAATGTCCACAGCAATTCAGATGAATATAGAGCAAGACATCTTTTGGATCTGATCTTAGGGAAAAGTAGGTGAGCACAGTTTCTTTACTCTCTTCTCAAGACTTGTCACTGGGCTGGGCTGTCTCATTCTGCTCTTGCAGAAATTGAAGATAATTCATATTTTTAACCTGACTTGACCTAAGCACAGCTTCACAGTGCTTAGCAGTAAGATTTCCACTATACAAAGCTAAGGCAGATCTGTAAACCTTGTTGAAGTGCCCAGGACTTCCAGCAATTTCTGCAGAAGCTATGCATTCCTTGTTTGTGAGCTTACACCACAAGGATTTTCAGAGAGAAAAATTTTGATTTGGTGATTTGACATAACTAGGAATATTCGGACATTAATAGGGCAGTCAGAAGTATAACTGAACTTTTACACTTTTGAGGGACTTTGACACACAAGCCAAAACCAAGCGAAAAAACCAAACAAGCAAACAAAACAAGCAAACAAAAAAACCCTCAAAACAAGAGATCTTGTAAAATATTGTTGACTCAAAAGTTTTTTTCCTTCTCCTATTTCCTCCTATTATTATAATATAATAATTACATTATTAATGCATGACAGCAAGAGACAGTTACCACTGTAGCACAGCAAGGGACTATAGCTAGAAATTAAAAAAGAGCAAATTCCAACTGAACTATACTGGCAGCACTAGAGCAATCACCATGTCTCTGTATTTTACGGGCTTCACAAATATTCATTTCACTTGTTGAATCCTTTACTTATGAATTTTGGTGTGAAAGTACTTATCAGACACAGTTGACTGGAATTTTTTTCTTGGGAATAATTTCAACTTATGAACAGACTAAGTTGCAGAGAGTCTGCTTTTGAAAATAGAGAGGTAGCAGTGTTTTTCTTTAGGTAGGTAAATAGTCATATCACCAATTATTGACTAGGCTTTATGTTTTGATAACCCTACAGAGTCATGCCAAACTCTTGTCTGCTGCCCTGCTAAGACAAATGGAGACTTATAATCACCTGCCATCATTGTCTTTATTGAGAATGAATTCCAGGAAATAAGGAAAAATTAATCAAAGTATTGGTTTACATGCATATGTCTTGGTGTTGGAACTGGGACATTTTCCAGCTTCCAGGTAAATGCAGTATGTGAAAAAGCGTTCTGCAGTAACTTTTAGATATCAAACAATCAAGACAGACATCATTTTAGAGTAGGATTTATAATTCCTTAAAATAATTTCCACTTTACCTTAAGGAGCCCAGTTTATGGACACTTCTTCTGAACATCTTCTATTGGAAATATTGGCAGTGATGGTAATGGATTAAGTTATAGTCTCCAGCACAATTTTGATGAATATGCTATGGGGTATACGACTTTATAGGGCTATAAGTCATTTTAGAGTATTCGTTCAAATGCAGTTAATGATGATTAGCTGCATCCAAAATGATAATCAGGCTATTAACAAGAGAGCTAGATTTTCATTAAAAGTGAAAGTAAAAGAAGGAAGCAATAATTTATAAAGTACTAACTGAAACACCTTTCCACGTATTCCTCTCATTTTAAAATTATTATAGCTTGATCACATTTCTAAGTGAAAATAACACAATAATATATGGTATGCATGTGTATATTTTCCTATGGAACATATAACATTAAGGGAGACTTTTGTACTTTATTCTGGTCAGCAAGATATTGGTATGCTCTGCAAGAGCTATAAAAGCATCCTATAAATTATAACCAAATCCTACAATATAACTTGAATTGTATTACTCTGAAAATAACTGGTACTCACAGTGTAGATTTTAATGCATATTTTAGAAAGAGCAATTACAAAGATATAGTCTAGTTAAGTTTTTTTTATTTGATGAAACAACTACTGAGCTTTTAAATCATACTACAGAGCTTATGTAGCTTTATCAAGAGTGAAAATTTTTATGATATTGTAGATAAAGATTTAATGTGGCAATCTGAATTGAATAAGTAAAGCATTTTACGAGCAATTCATGGAATATCTGTTAAGCTGAGATGTTTAATGATGTTTTAGAAACTGAGGTAATTTTGTCATGAGGATACTTGAAGCTTAAGAAAACATTAACAGGTACTGAAATTTCTTAAGAAACAATTGCACCTTCAGTGATCTCAGAACTGTTTTTACGTTTTCCAGTTTTGAATTTGTCCCAGACTGCCTCAGTGCATCTGAGGTTTGGGAAACCATAAACCATGTTTATTTTTTGGCCATGATGATAAATTGCTGTTTACCCCTCCTACCTCCTTAATCCTGACTCATGGTTTGCATACCTACCTCGGCTGGCTGGTGACACATTTTGAGCAAGGTAACTTCCCAACAGCCTCATTGCATAATAACAGATCAGCTTTCCAACTCAACTCCAACTTATGTTTCATGAGCAATTCAGCCTTGTGTTGTGCTTCAGTATTGAATCTTTCCAGAACATATCACTGTGGCAGGGTTGTTTTTCTTTTCCTTTTAGTGTTTGCAAGTCAAATATACAAAGTTTTTCTTTGAAAATATGAAACTGCCTTTTTTTTTTTCACCTTGCATCGATCAGGCTGATGTCACCCCAAATTATTCAGCTTCTGCAGTTTTTAAATAACCTGTGATTTATTAAGAAAAGGCTTTCTGATAAATATTCTTTTGTATAGTTTATTCATACTCATTGAAAACTGTATTTTAAACTGTATGAACTCTTTCTTCTCTTACAATACTCTGTATTAAAATATATTTTCTGTATTTTTTCTCTTTTTTTACCTTCTAATAAGATTTAAGCAGATTGACACCTTATTCTACTCTTTGACCTGCAGGAAGAAAGCCTTTCTTGTAGTTCTCAGAAGTCTGACATTTAATTCTTTCATTGCCTGTTTTCCACTGACAAGGCGCTAAATGCATACAACCATGCCCTGGCCAAATAAAGGTAAGTGTGTCTGCAATGACGCTGTCATAGAGCAGAAGGTCAGATAACATTCTGAATTTTAGTCATGAAAGGACAGGGAGGAATTATTAGCTATTCAAAAATGTATACAACCAGCATCCATAATGTTAGTCCTGAGTACAAACAACATTATTATCAATGTTCTGCTCTTGGAAGCTTGACTAAAAAACATGATCTAATAAAAAAGAATCCTTCATGTAATTACTAGAGTGCACTGGTGGGTGAACACATGCTGATTTCATTTACATCTTTGTTTTGCACAATTCTCAAATCACATGTCTGGAGAAAACACAATCAACAAATTTCAGAAAAAAAGTTCGAGCAGTCATGTAAAAGAAAACTATGTGTTTTTGTTGGCTTATGACTTATTAATAATATTATCCATATTTTAGTTTACTTCTACAATAGAGCGGAATGCAAGATCAAATAATCCATTGCAGTTAATTCAGTTAATATGTACTTAACATTACAGTGCTGAAATAATTGTTGTTAATATTTGTATATGCCCTGGATCTGCATCATTCAGCCTGCAGAATCTCATACTGTCAGTAACCAGAAATTGGATTTGAAGAATCCAGACTTCTGGTAGTCTCCAGACGTATGTGAAGGTGGTTCTTAAAAAGCTTTATATGTGTATTTATATATATATACAAGATGCAGCATGTATGCAATGACACGCAGAGATGTTATCAACATTCTTCACAAATCACTGGTACAAAATGCACCCTGAATAGCAAGGACTGTCTGTGCAGTGCCCTATTGGTGATGGTGTCTTTTTTCCAGTTCCACAGCTGGAACCACCAGCTGGCCAATATATCTCACTGATATATTGTTCTGCACAGAGACTAGCAAGAGAATCCCTAGAAACAAAATTTCCATCTAAATCACTGCCTAACCCAAGTTAAATATTGGGTAATACCTGCGTGAGAGGTTGAAATTAATTACAAAAATAGAAAATCATAAAAAATTAAAACGAACCCATAACTTCTATGAAGAAAACATCTATTAAATCCACAGGACTGAGAAAGTATTTTTTACCTCACCAGCTATTGCTTTTTTAGGTAATTCCTGACTATGAGTTGGGAAATAGCACAGACCAGTGAAATTGTTCTCAACAGCCAGTTTTGGATGGTAAGAGAGTTGGGTGGATGGATGTGAAAAAACAGTGCTGGCTTGTCTCTGGTCTAGAAAATATTCCTGGCATGCAGATGCAGTCATTGTGTCCAGTGCAAGAATCGTTTTCCTGTAAACCTTCTCCATTTTTACATAAATGGAAATATATGGCACAAATGCTCTGGAGCATATGGCTCTTCTAGCTGTCTTCTACATGCAAGTTAGGGTATTGGCTATAAATATAACCCCATGCATAGCTGATAACATGAGGTGTTCAGAGACTGCATCTATTCATATGAGTTGTAAAAGCTAGTTGAAATCAGCTGGGGTCTTGTCTTCCAGCCTCAGGGTTAGCACATATAATAACCATGTGATTTCAATTGAGCCCTGTGTAGCAAATAAAAAGTAGACTTCACATAGTGAAAGTGGGGCTGGAGGCTGCTTTCTTCTTCAGTTAGAATTGTTCAGTTGCTTTGATAGTTATTTTAAGAAAATCGAAGTTCTTCCACAGGGAACAACATTCATGACTGTGTGGTCTAAATTTACCCAGTGCCAGCTTCATCCCAGTAAACTCATGTGACTCAGCATTCTGCTGAGAGGTGCTCTAACAACTTAACAGAAATCTTCCATGTATTTCTCTCACTTGAAAACTGGAAGTGGTTGACTGTTATTTCATTCCTGTGTGCTCATGGGCACAGAGACCATGGTAATATAGTTGTAGTAATTTTAGGTCTTATAAATCTAATTGATTTCAATATCAATGTGCACATAATCCACATTCTAGGACCAAATATTTCCAACACAAAACTTTTATACTAGAGAGATATTGTAATATTCTGTCTCCCATTCCTTTATAGTTAAACCTCAAGAGAAAGGACCTACATTTATCTTATCTCATAGTCATTACCAGGGAAATTTTACAGCTTAGTATGAAAAGCAGGGAGGAAGTAAAATGTTGATTTTACTTTTAGAATGAGGAAAAAAAGAAAGGTTTCTACACAATATTGTGCTGTAATCAGTTGGAAGTATCAATGTTTACCTAGTAAAATATATACATTGTAGTTCTTACTTTTGACAAAAGACCTATTTTACTGTAACTAAATACAAACTTGTAATTCTGTCAATCCTATAAAATAAGTTTAATGAAGCTTAACACTGGGAACGTGACAGTCATATGAAGAAGAGGTACAGAACATTTAAATTGACACAAATGTGGGTCTAATATATGGGACTTATCCAAAAATGCATTTTCCCTGTGATTTTCACAGTTTCCGAAAGAAAAATGCAAAAAGGCACCCACAAACAACTGTGATAGAGTTCAGTAAGCTGAGATCCTACATTGCTCTTTCCAGGCTGTAATTGGTTGGTTTGATCATAATTTTCACATATTGCTTAAAATCCATGCCATGTTTAAAAATGATGTTTCTGAGAAATGGAAAAGAAAGTTTCTATTTTCTGGATTGATTGATACAAAGCAGGAAAAGGAGAGTTTAGGCCTTGGATTGGAGAAAGCTTCTTTTTTAAAAGCTGGTCAGAGGAGGAAGAATGAATGTAAAGTAGAGGGTGACTGAGGTTATCTATGGGAAGAACAGATCCCTAACCCAGCAATAGCACCGAGGAAATTTTCCTGCAGACTCAGAGGAAATGAAACAAACTCAGAAATTCACTGAAACCTTCAGGGAACACTGAGCAGAGGAAATTTTGTTTACAAACTGTCTAGAATACCACTGTCTTTTAGTACACCTTGTTTTTATTTTCTGCTTTCAGAGCTACTTGGTTTTCTTTGTTTTCCACAAAGCCTAGCATGATAAACTGGCAAGGCTCTGGTGTGCTCACTTTTAAAGAAGATGATGCAGTCTCTTCAAAACTCTGACCAGCACAAGGGTTTGTTATATAGACAACCAAGATTAATAGCAAACTAGTGTCTAAAACTGAGTTAGATGCTCCTAGTGACTTCTAGAAAGAATGTTAATGAAAAAGTTCATTTGAACAGTATCAATATATTCAGTCTAGGTTTTTTAGGTGCCGTAAATGACTTTGGCATAAGTTTCTCCTGTTTGACAGATATCAAGAAACCATTAGCTTTGTAATCACTTCATAAAGAAAAACGTTGTTTTGAATTTCTGTTCAGTTACTATAACTCGAGATTAATTCTCAACTTTCAAAAGATGTAACAGTTTAGGAAAGCAAGCACTATTGGGATTGCTGTGGTTGCTCTGCCTGCCCTGGCTTTACAGTCTATATTTGCTTTATAATGCTACCAAGTCTAGCTGTCTTCAGAAGTAGCATATTCATTGTAAAAGCTAACAAAATAAGATAAAGCTATCATGTGCAAATGTCAATGAAGAAGAATTTTGATTAGGGCACTAGATGGAAGCTCAATAACAGTCAGTCTGTGATATAGGTTGAAGCTGTCCTGTGGAGCAGCTCCATGAGAGCCTCGTCTTGCAGCAGCCTGAGGGGCTGAACAGAGATCACTGTGCTTTCCTGACATTAAATAAATAAGGCTGCCCATCACAGCTATCTTGTCTCAATATGATTAAAGTATACACTGTGAGGATCAAAGGCCTTCTAACAACTGTTAAAAAAAACCCCAAAATAATTTTTATCACTTAGACTAAATAAGATATTTAGAGTAACTGCTTTAAAAATATTTGGAACTGCATTTTCATTTATTTAAGCAGAATTTTTGAAAAGTGCTTACATACACCAAAAGAAAGGATCATAATTTTTTTACTGGGGTCTGTTGAATATGTGAGGTGCATAACTTTCCATGATATGTAAAACCAGCACAAAATTTTGATTCGCTGGAGAGTGCATTTGGAAGCAATGTCAGTAACCCAGTAAGGGGGAATTAAAAATAATTTTTAAATCCCAAAGCAATCAATCAACAAAAAGCAAAAAAGAACTTGAAAATCTAAATGTCCCTGCATGGATAGTTATAGACCATCTCCATGGTACAGAACAAAGCATTCAGAATTTAGCAGTTTTTATTACCTTATCTACCCATTTTAACTAGAGATCAGTGAATTTCATGCAGCTTCCCTTGCCTTCTCCAGCATTCCAGTCACAGGGCAGACTAAACATGGGCTCATGTTTCTTTGGTTACTTTTGATAAGAAGCTGAGAAGTCTCTTGTGCTAGTCACTGATGAGAAGATCTTTAAGACCTAGTGCTGTTGTTGCTGGGATTGTTCTTGGTGTTTTCTCTCCTTGTTTGTCAACCCCTGCTGCCTCCAAGGGGAAGAGACACTGAACATCACTCTGGGAAAGCAAAAAACTTTAAAGAAACTGATGACCCTTTCTTCTCAGATCAACTCTCACATGTTGAGAAGGATACTTTTTTTATTTCTGTGGCGGGCAACTAGCCTAACCAAGCAGAGAATACATTAAATTAATAAGGTGAATATATACTCCTGTTTACCCAGTGAAGTTTAAACCTGTAGCTATACCAAAGAATTAATAGGGAAGCAGCACACCTCCAGAAAACAGCAGCTGTGTGTTATGCTTATGTGCTGGATTTTTTCAGAGTGAATATTTAAGACCTTCATACCAAATAATCTTTATGCTCATCTTTATGGTATAGAGATGATTGGCACAGAAAAGAGAGCTAGGTAGTGATAAAACAGCATCAGAAAAAAAAAATAAGAAAAAGTACCTGAAGTCACTAGAGAAATTTTAAGTTAAAATATTGCGGTGTCTAGTGGCTTTACAATTTCCTAGGGGGAAAAACCCCAAAAAACTGTACATTTGTGTCCCATCTTAAAGACAATGACACCAGGACCTCTGACTTGCTACATTTGTGTTGGTGTGGTGGAGCTCTCCTGAAGGGCTGGTCTTTCAGCAATGTGGATTCCTCCTTGCAGGACTGACCCTGTTACCATGTGAGATGTAACCACAGCACAGCTGCAGTAGTTAAGGCACCGACTACTTGGCCACCTGTCATGAAAAAGAAATTAGCTTTAGCTGAACAAATGAAATATCAACATTTATCTTAGTGTGGGCTAGACGATACCTGAATGACAGAAATACAACATATATATTCTTAATATTTCATTTTAAATAGTAACACCTTGTATTTTGCTGTATTTGTATACTGTGGAGGAAAATGGAAAAGAAGATCCTTCAGAGGGGTGAAATTGTAGCAATGCGAAAGTAATATGCAGAATCCATATGGGATTCTGAAAATATTTTATGCAAATGCATAGTCAAAATTCTTTAGTTCTGCAGCAAACCACTATTTGTAGTGCAGTACCTCTGAGCTAATGAAAATCTTACAGCCGTGATACTAACATTTTATTTCCCCAACAAATTTTAATCATCATGCATTTCTTGAATGTTTCTGAGAAGGATAGGTTCTTACTCTTTATTTCTTACGTAGAGTGATAGTTTCAGATTCTTTTCCTGAAAAGTGCTGTCATTAGTATGGGCAATAAATTATGAAGCCATAAACTGCATTCCAGCCTGTGTTCAGAATGAGCATCTCTCATGTCTTCTGGGGAGTGAACATAACATTTGCAAGTCTTTGTCCCAGGCAGAGAAGTGCATAGCTACTGAGTCTGCAGAATAAAGGATTATAGAGTTTTAGTGCTGCTATGGTGCCTATCAACTTTCTTCATGACTCAGCTGAGATGCAACACTCGTTATAATTAATCTGGGTCTAGCCCTAGAATACTGTGCTTTTAGCACTTGTTGGTGCCCTTTGCATGACATAGTATTGGGTCTGATCACCACTTCATCACCTTCTGCCACTTATCAGATGCATTCAAATTTCATTGACAAATCAAGTTAGAAATTATTTCAAAAATGTTATCACAGTTTTTAACAATTTCTGCAACTCATCCTTACAGAGAAGAGAGGAGGTTTGGCAGCAAAGTGTAAAAGGCATTTCCCAAAAAGATGCTGCCTCCTGGCACAGCTTTTTAAAACTTGCTGCTTTATAAAATAGTTAGTTTTAAAAAAATCTATATTTGAAACAAGTCTTCCTTCCCCACCCCATTCAGGTCCTAGAAATGTCAAGCTTGAGTCACTCATCAAAATATCTATAAATCGATATAATTTATCCCATAGAGTATGCAGCCTTGCACTGGATAAGCTACTGTTCAAAATGCAGTTTCTTAATATTAAAAAAATAATACTTCTGGAAGAAAAACATCATTTTTACAAGTAAAATTAGTGACTACATTGAATTTCTGCAGTTGTGTGTGGTCTAAGATTTCCTTTTTGTTTGAAACCCTGGAGATTTATTTTTTTTTCTGCATCATGTCTGTGCAACTGTAACAACTCTTGTGGGACCTTAGAGCTTTTATCCAGCCTTCATATTTGTACTTATTTTTGACCTGACACCTTGAGGCATCAGCTGTCTTTTGAGACCCAACGGGTTCCCACAGGACCATTCACTGATGAGTAAAAAGCTGAACTTGGATGTGACCTCTAGGCCTCTTCTTCATTTTCCAGCTTGTTAGGAGACTGTTCAAGTGCAGTCTGATAATAGACAGAAGCTATTGTTGTAGACCTATTTTGTGCTTTTCTCCCCCTGTGGTCCCATTTAGCTCTTCATTACCTCTTATTGCCATACCTCTTGGTTTTGCTTCTTTTGTTTTGTTTCGTTTTTTGTTTTGGTTTTGGTTTTTGTTGTTGTTTTCTGTGGTTTTTGGGAAGAAAAATTCTGCACTGACAATACATGGGACATGAAAACTTTGCCTGTAAACCTATGTGTAAAATACACATTCTATGGAAATGCTAGCAGAAAGGAAATTGCCACCTCATACTTGAGAGAGAGAGAAAAGAGAGCAAGATTTTATGAACAGGAAAAGTTTGTGCTATTCTGAGTTTTATTTTGCTTGTGCATACAAATATTTTTCTATTCCTAAATAAATATTGTGATTTTTTTAAAATAAATACACATTAGTAGAGACAAGCTTGGGTTTAAATAAAAATGCAAATGAAGTCAAGAGATATTTTAGTTTGAGAGAGAAGGTAATATAGGTATATATTGAAGTTATTCCCAGGTGGCACATATACAGTTGAGTAACGAGTTTTTTCCCCCCTCCCTTTGTTAAATTGAAAAGCTCTAAGAATTATCAGCTGAAAATCCTCTTTCCTTACCTGTATTGTGCAGGTAACTTTGTGCTGAGGAAGTCTGTGAGATGGTTATAGCTCATGTACTGCATATTGTACCATACCTTAATTTTTTTTTCCTCTGAGGCAAAACTCAACTCTGAAGCAAGCAGTGAGAATGGGACAAGAGTCATTGTGCTTTCAAATACAAGAGTTGTTCTAAATCCCATTGCAATTATTTCTATTTTTTTTTTTAAGCTTTGCAATTTTTTGAACTTATAGACTACAAAGAAAAGATTTCTGAAATCAAGTAATCTCTGGGGCATTACAAGCCCACTAGTCTCACTTCTATGCTCAGCAAGATCATGGATCAAATCCTCCTGGAAGCTATGCTGAGGCACCTGGAAAGTAAGGAGGTGATTGATGACAGCCAACATTACTTCATTGAGGGAAAATCCTGCTGCATGTAGAGTGGTGGTGGATAAGGGAAGAGCAACTGCTATCATCTACCTGGACTTGTACAAAGCATTTGACACTGGCCTGCATGACTTCCTTGCCTCTAAACTGGAGAGACGGGAATATGAAGGGCAGAGCACTCCCTAGATAAAGAATTGGTCGGATGGTCACCCTCAGACAGTTGTGGTCAATGGCTCAATGTCCAAGTGGAGATCAGGGACAAGTGGTGCTCCTCAGGGGTTGGTACAGTGTTAAATATCTGTGAAATATAAACATAAATATAAAAAAACCAAAACCAAAACCAAAACCATGAATATAAATATAAATATAAGTATAAATATAAATATAAATATAAATATAAATATAAATATAAATATAAATATAAATATAAATATAAATATAAATATAAATATAAATATAAATATAAATATAACAGAGATGGTGGGGCTGAGTTCACTCTCAGCAAATTCCCTGGTGACACCAAGCTGAGTGATGCAATTGATACTCTGGAGAGAAAGGATGGCATCCAGAGGGACCTCATGAAGTTCAGAAAGGTTAGCTGTCTGTCAAAATACAATGGGAAAACAATTCTGTAACCTATCACCAAGAGATATTCTTCCAAACTTTCAAGACGATAAGCTATATTTTATTTTTTAACTGAAGTTAAAGTGAAGTTAAATGAAGGTAAATGAAGTTAAATCAGTAGATTAAATTTGGTTCTGGACTTCTGCCATGTTCTGTGTCTGATCATACCTGTCATCTAAATTGGCAAGAAAAATCATCTACAATTCTTCCCCTAGAAATCTCCTTGAGAGAGGTTCAACACCATAGCAAAGGTTAACTTATTTGGTGATAAAGGAAGGGGAATCTGAGCAGCAGAGTAGAAATAAAATATTTAATGAATTCCCCGAGCAACCTCCTACAAAGATCAGGTCTCCATAAAGCACAGATCATTATTTATAGCAACTCCACTGCTGCAAAATCCTCCAGGGAGAATATAAACTATCCATTCTCCTTCAGGTTGTCTGGCTTCTCTAATTTCATTGCTATACACTAGCTAAAAAGTCTGAACACAATCCCTTTGCCCTCTTATATGTCTCCAGAGGTCACAGCAATTCTTTTGATTGTTTGCTTTATTTTTTTAAATATTCCAAGAGATTCTATGAAGACTGCATTGGTCCTTTAAATATGTGGTTTCCCTAAAACTTAGTGAGAGGCTTATGCAGCATCACTGTTTTTTTCCACCTGCAAGCTTCCAGGATTCTTTCCATTTTGATAATACTCTGAGAAATTCCAAGAAGTCTTGTCTATAATGTTTGATTTTGTTCCAAGGTAGTTTCAGACTGCAGATCAGGTTGCAGGTGGAAAGATGTTGGAAACATTGACAGCATCAGCTTTAAGCATATTAAACACACTCATTAGAAGCCCTTGTCAGAGAAGAAAAACAGCACCTAAGTCAGGTTTTCATAATCACTTTCTTTGTGAGTAGTTTTAATGACTTTTTCTGACCTCTGTTCACTACCACAGTCTAAAAATAATAGGAAAAGTCAAGGAAAAAAATGAAGGACTGAAACAATAAATCCAGTTTACTGAGAGAAAAGCTAAAAAGTAATTTACTTCCTTCTTTCAGGGATTTTATAGGTAATATAAAAGAGATTAATTGGAATTTTAGCTTATAACTACAAGAGTGTACATTGCAAGCCAAAGCCAAACTAGTTTAAATGAATAAACATTTTTAAAGGTGTGGTATTATGTAAAGAAAAATACCTAGGCCTATAGTCACTTTAGAAATCTTTAAATAAGAATAAATATAATTCAGGAATTGAAATTATTAACAGAAGGCACAAAGGAAATCATAATGGTGACTTTTAACCTCTATTTCTATTCATAGATTCAAGATTTCACTCTGAGAACATTGCAAACACTTGTTTTGGCTGAATTTATTTTCATCTGCATTAAAACTGACAAGGAAAATGAAGAGGAATAGAACGTGATGATATAAACTGAAAAAAAAGGTTACAATTTAGTCACTTTCAAACCAACCCACCAAATTTCTGACAGATTTAATAGTCTTAAAGCAAGTTTGTTTGTTTTTTTATTTTGCACATTTCAGCAAGGCTGCCTTATGTAGTAGTACAAATCTCAGAGGAGATCATTCACCTGTCTTTCCTGTCAAATTACATTGTAGAGTCAAGAGCAGCCAACGAAGTGTGATGTCTCATGCTAGACTTTTAGTTCCTGATAAATCTGGTCAGTGGAGTACTTCCTGCAATTCAAAATGTGTTAAACAATTAAATATTTAAAACTACAAAATGAGAACTTAATGTGATCATGTTCAGAGTGTTTATGCAATAGGCAAAATAATTCAAGAGTAGATGTAAAGAATAACTGAGTGAAAAGGAGGTGAGAATTTATAAGTAAGTTTAGCAGACTTTCATCATGCCACTCTTGATCCCATGACCCCTGGAAACAGTGGAGAAATTCCTCTTATGGTTCAGTTGTGACTCCAGTGAAGTTGTTTGTGTTACCATATATCTTCTGGGTTTCCTAATTTGATTATAAATGGAGCTAAAACTCAGGCTTTCCATATTTAAAGAATGCTAATGATAGTTATAAAATACACTCTTTATTTTTTTTTTAATTGTTACTCTCGATATTTTGCTGCATAATGTTGCAAATCTATTTAACAACAAATTGTGGTAGTTGCACTGGTACTAGTAGGCTAATTTAAAATATTTGATAACTATATAACAATTCTGTGGAGAACCATTTTTGTAATGATTATAATTTGTAAACTGATAGTTGAGTACTAAGCAGGCTAATCAGTTATCTTAATGGAAATGTACAGTAGCAGAATATTAGGATTAAGTAATATGCTAGGTAGGGAATTGGAAGGAGTATAGCCTTAAGCTAGTCCAATCAAACACATTACAGCACTAATAATGTTGAATTCATTTACTCATTCTCACTTCAGAAGGCCCAGTTTCAAAAGTAACAGGTTCAGCCACTTCTTTTTTTCTAGGACTGAAATTTGAGATTCCAGAGACTTCTCATACTACATGTATACGCCCTAACTTATCTATTAATCTCTGCATTTTGTCTTGGATTTTGAAGTTAAGAGATAGCCTGCAATCAATAAACATTAGGCACATTATTGCATGAGAATATAGACAATGCATCCAGGTGAGTAACTACATCTTGTATAAAATCTTCCAATTAGAATTTATGTACATATTTGCTAATATCTTGTGTTTTAAGACCTCAGCTTCTTGAAGAAAGTTATTTCATATGTTCTCTTTTCAAAGTTCCTGGTTTGTTGAGAAGCATGCTAGACAAAAGTAAACAAAAAATGAATGACACATTATCATTTAAAAATAAATGACAAACATTACTATCCTGAAAATCTAAAAGATCAACACTTTCTTGGAGTCTTTGTAACTTATTTGCCAAAGCAGTGAGAAAAAAGTAATAGAAAGTAAAAGTCTGGGACAGGAAAACACAATTACCTCTGATTATCTGGGATTCCAGTTGGGAAGAACTCATGTGCCTGATGTTGTTCATTAGAGGTTTCAAACTAGCAGAACGATCACTTTAAAATAATTTTAACAAGGGGCTCCAGGTCTTTGTAGTTTAACTATATAGCAATTAGTGAATACCTGTTTGTCAGCTGACTTTTTCAATCTTTTGTTGCTGTGTGGTACAGCACAACTTAAACTGCAGCTCCCCATAAATACATTTTGCAATGTACAACATGGATTTAGGTTAGACTGTGAAGAATACAGGTGAGCTGTAATCCATAACACACAGGTATCTGTATGAAATGGGATATTTGAAGAATGTGTTTGATTAATTTATTAACAACTACTAAAAAAACCTGCAGAGCTTTTCCCAAAATACTTGGTAACAGCAAGAAATACACAGAGATAGCATTACAGCCATAGTAACTGGTAGGATTTGATGTAGAATCTATAATGGTTGTTAGACTGGGAGCTCTGTAGAGTAATAACTTTAATTCAGTGAGAAAATATGTGTTAATATGTCATAATTTATAAAGATAAAAAAATGAACCTTGTCAGAATAAATGCAGACAAGAAAAAGTTATATTTCATATGAAAGGTTTTCTATGCAGTGGAGCAGAGAAGTCAGAGGCATGCTGTCCTAGTTAATAGCAGATTTTTACTAATCAGAATAAAAAGAAAGGATTATGCTATTATGAGGTGCTAGGTGAGGGAAAAATGCAAAATAACTTTCTAATTATGATAAAGATGTTCCAGGATAGAAAGATGATGATAAAAGTGAACAGAAACTCTTATCAGCTTAGCTAATATGAAAAGAAATAAAGTAATAACTATCATTGAAAGATTGGGGTTGAAAGGGACCTTTAAAGACCATCTAGTCAAATCCCAAATAAGGACACTGCATTTCTAGAACATGTAAATATAGACATGAATAGATGTTTCATAGCAGAAGCTCTGAGTTACATTCATGGGAAAAGCAATGTATTTTCATCCCAACAGAAAGGAATGATTACAATACATCCAAAGGTGGTAAAATATTTAGAATTTTTTTTCCTGTTGCAAACTAAATACAGGGCATGATCAGAAGATTCATAATCATTTGATGTTATTTTTTAAAGCAAGAATTTCAAAATAATTCATATCATCTGGAAACATCCAAGTTATGCTATTTATCATGCTACATTTAAACAAAAAAAGCTTCTGCATGACATGCCTCTGGATTGCTCAAAGGCAAGAATAAAAACAGTGTGGGAAATGGAAGTGTTTTATGCAAGGCTTTCCCTGTACAGCTGTGTAAGGATGGGCACATTGTATGAAAGGGTTCTGCTTTCAGTAACATCTGCTAGCTTATCTCATCTGACTCATCCAGCCCCTTGGTAATAATGCCTCTCTTGCTCTAGGCTTGTGGGGTGTTGCTGTATGAAGCCTGTGCCAGTGCAGATTAAAGCCAACAGCTGCCACAGGTACGCTGCACATGTAGATCCAAGGCTGGGGAGCTGCAGGGACAGCAAGCAGGAGGTGCTGAGAGACAAGCAGTGTGCACTGGAAGGGGCAAACAGACACACACGGAGTTGGCATCTTGCACCAGCTCTGTTCAAAGAGCTGTGGGCAATTTTGGACAGGGAAACTTCCCTCCCCTTGCAGGGTAGGAAGGTTAATTGCTACCACTAGAGGCTTTTAAGAGAATAGACACATTTAATGGCAAGGTAGATGAGAAGAGATTTATTTGATAAAAACCTGAAATAGCAAGAACATTTATTGCATGGTCAAAAGCATTGATCCCCTCAGACAGCATGGGCAAACACTGACAGCACTGCATAATGCAGGTTATATTCCCTACTAGTGAAAGACAAGTTGGTATAGGTGATTTATATTAAGGTTCATCTAAACAGGAAACCTATAAACCCCTGAGCTTTTGAAATGCTGGTGTTCATTTGGGGGTGGGGTGGCAGAAGGGAAATTCAGATGATAAATGGGAATAACCTAAACTGGCAATATTTTTTGGTTCAATACAGTGGAAAACTGGATTTTGAAATTTCATATTTTATTAGCAGCTTTTTCATGAAAGCTACATACCCTGTATTTAAAAGAAAATAGTTTTGTACACATTTATTTTAGCCTAGATTATGTTGATATGTCTTACTTAAGCATGTTTGAAATGTGAAAAACAATTCAGAGAAATATGCCAAAACTTACACTTTCCGGGAAAGCTGTCTATTATGATACAGTGGCACTATTCTAATGTTTGAATGAAAACCATCAAATCAATTTAAGCATCAAATACCTGACTTATTAGGAGACAATTCAATTTTTTTTTAAATTATAGAAGGAGAAATAAGGGAATTTAATTCCACTTCTTTCTAAAGCAATAATGGAACATAGAAACAAACATATTTTCCAGGTAGTTAGGATGTTTCTACTCTACTGGAACTGGCAGAATAAATGACATCCAAAATTAGGAAAGAAACTTTTTCATCAAGGGCTACCTGTGGTGAATTGACTATCAAAGAAAGCTGTAGAGTTGGATTAAATATGTGTTAGGCCTGGAACATCTAGAAGGTTGGTAAGATATCAGAGGCAAAACAGAGTAAAGAGAAAGAAAATAGTCAAATATTAAGAAGATATACCAGCTTTCAGAGCTGAACATATTGTGGAATTTTGGAGTCAAAAGATAATTTTATTATGTGCTTTGGGAAAATAACCTGAATGGGTAAACTGTTGTCACAGCAACCATTGGTATGCAAAGGATCCCACAGAAAACACTTATTGAAAATGTCTAATGAATCTGGACTTGATTATAAGACTTGGTGCAGGCTTACTTCTCCAGGGGAAGAATTAAATTAGATTTTTTTAATTGGGGAAAAAGTATCTTTTGTGCCCCTTTAACATTCTACCAATCTTAGTTTTTGTCTGGGTTAGGTATGTTCATCACAACTGTGAGTTTCACAGTTTTCTACATAACAAAATTTGCATGGCAAAAAGAAGTAACCAGCTGGTGATGGATAACAAGCCAAGGAGATGATCCTTAAAAAAACCCCATAAAATTAAAAGAAACACTGAAGAGGGACAGAAAGCTCCTGTAATTAAAATGAACTGGATTTTAATATCTGCAAGTGAAAGGTTCCTTGCTGCAGATTACCATACCCTGAAGACTACAGGAGCTCTGTCAAAAGTTAGACAAGTCAGAGGATCAGGTTGAGTGCTCTGGGAATTTCCTATTTCCTTATGAACAGACTTTAAATTATGCTAGTTTTATATTTTAAGGCAGGAAGTCTGGCACATACCTGCTGTATGATGATGAATGCCTTCTCTAGTAAGGCAACATACAGTAACAACTTCTTCCTCAGGTCTAGAAAAATGGATCTGTACTTCATGCAATAGCTAACTGGAAGGATCCTAGTGCCAGAAATAAGAGTCTGTGAAGAATAATCTTGCAGTACTTGGTTTTAAATGATAAAACAAAGATTATGAGGAAAAATGGTAGCATTATGAACAACCATGAGAGTACAATATACAGTTTGTTTATTGTGGATTGCAATTAAACTCCAGAAAAAGAAAGTTACTTTCAAATGAGCCGGGATGCATGGTTGTGTTTGAGGATAAAAGGCACTGCTAGTCTCAGATCGTGCTTGCCAGATCATTCAAACACCAGGAATCAGAGAATTAGAGGAAAAAGAGGGAATTTTTTAATGAAAGCTACATACCTTGTATTTAAAAGAAAATAGTTTTGTACACATTTATTTTAGCCTAGATTGTGCTGACATGTCTTACTTAGGAAGAACAGTTCGTGTTTTTCCTAAAGGGGTATCATCCATTCCACCACTGACTGTAACAGCACCAAGGCTCACTTTTGTATGTCCTGCACTAATATTAAGGTAAACATTCTTATTAAAGCTACTCATTATTCTCAATCAGAATTAGGTGCTTTGACAAGCGTGGTTAGTTTAGCAAGCCTCAGTGTCAGTGCTGTAATCTAAGATACTATGCCATGTCTCTGTCGTGCTTACGTTTCACTACTTGATCTAACACATTCAATTTTTAAACTGATTCATCCTGCTTATATAGCAATTATAAGGATGTTTAAAACACTCATATGGTAAATATCCCATGATGATAATCTGCTCCAGAAATAGCAGTACTGCTACTCAGTAGGAGTAATTATTTCAAATATTTGAGAATGAATGTTTGAGTAAGGATGGATGTTCATTTTCCTGACTTTACTGCTGAGGCAAAGATAGAAGAAGTAAAATCAGGAATTTCAGTGCTAGTGAGAAGCTGCAAACTCTTGGCAGCTTTTGGCTGAAGCACAGTGGAGATGTGTCATCCCTGAGAGTTAATGGTCCTGATGATGAGGCTGGTAGCACTCTGCCAGCTTTGTTTGCCTACTGGCAGCAGGCTCCCTCCTGACAGTGGGGTAGGGGAGCAAGCTCACAAGAACCTCCCCATAAAAAGCTCTGAGGGTTAGACTGAAGGGAAGCTTGCCCAAGGTGCTGTTTATATAGTGGTAGGCTGTATGTATATCAACATAGAGCCATCTTCACAGCTATTTTACAACCATGGAAAAAATAAAGTTACAGTCTCCCATCTCAGTTTTCCTTATGTCTAACTTTTCCTGCAAGCCCTACTTAATCTGTAATGGTTTCTTTTAAAATAAGCAGTTCTAGCAAAAAGATACTTCTAGCTGTTCTAAATAGCATTGGCACTGACATCAAAACAGCATGGTATGGCTTTCCACTTGTAGTTTATATAAATAGCACCTGAGTATTAAATTTTAGGGCAGAAACAATTAGCTATTTTATGCAAGTCAGATGCACTTATACTCCTCATGAAACATGTCAGGCTGACTCCTTAATTAGATAGGAAGTGTTCAGACTTTGCTCAGGGTATAATCAAATGTTATAAGTCAAGCACAAGCAAAGCTTATCAGCTAGAAAAGAAAAGTAATTAGAAACGAATGGCAAAGGAAGTTCTGAGAAGCAGTGTGCAGCTAGAAAGCTCAAACATATTTTCAAGAACAAAATATGCTACAACAATAATTAAAATCAAATCCTCAAAATAGGGTCCCGTAAAATGGTGCTATGAGTGTGTGCTTCTTTTATTGAAATAGAAAAGGAGTTGAGAACCAAAGATGAAAAAACAGACATTATAAGAGTGTTATTACTAATGATAATAACAGAAGCAAATTTTTTTCCCTTGCAAGTTTCCAAAATGAGGGGAATTGAATATTAAAAATATGGAATTTCTCAATCTTTCTTTATCTGCTACAGTATAGCATTATAAAACAGAATTCTCAAAATACTTGTGAGATTTCTAGCTTAACTGGAATATTTGCATTTTAATAGCATAATCCATTAAGTTATTAGAACTGGCTGAGAAGAAAATTCAACTGAGTTTAGATAACTACTGTCAGATTTGCTACTTTAAGTAACTTACATTTAAAATATTTAACCTATGAACAGTGTCTTTTTCTATATAAACAACATCTTCAGGTAACATATTCTCAAATTTATGTTACCACAAATGCATTTTTTGTATTATAAGTCTAATCATAAAACTGCTGGTTTGATGGTTTGTCATCACATAAGAAGCAGCAAATCAAAGTTCACACTGAACGTTTTATGTACATCATTTGAAGAAAGAAAAACCTTTTGTGAAAACATACCTAGGGAAAACTTACAGCTGTATGGATTCAAATAAGGATCTGCATAAGGAAACAAGGTGAGGTAAAAGGTGAAATGGATGTCACATGGATGTCTGAGCAACGTACACTGAAATGAAATAAAAAGTTCTTTACCCACAAGCTCTGTTTTTGCTGTGGTCACATTCAAGCTGTCCCAGTCTCTCCAAGGAGGTGAGGGGAAGTGCAGGAGGTCAGAGTTCTGTGTGCATTGATTTCTTCCTGCTTTTCCATCATCCTTCTTTCTGTATTTCATCCACTGCTCCATGATTCTTTGTGCTCTTGCCCTGAGGTCACTTGCAGTGTCCCAGGCTGTCTCTGCCTTGGCTTGCCACCTGCAAGGCTTCATCTCAGAGCAGGCTGTGCCTCCTGCACCCTTGCTACCCAGGCACTGCCAGGTATGCCTGGTAACCTCAGTCAAAAGTAATTTCCTGGAAAGAGCAAATGGCAAATATTTTGAGAGTGCTGTCTCTCAGCCCTTTCCCTCGTGAATAAGTACTGATCACAATAAAAAGTTATTGCACATTAGTGAAGATAAAAAATAACCCACCCACCCCCCACAATGAAACAAACCAAACAATGATGCTGTCTCATGAAGGAGAAAAAACTGACTACTTTCCATAATAAATAAAATAAGTAAATAATTAAATAAATAAAGAGACTGGATCAACGCACCCACAAATAGTTTAAATGATTAATATACTTCTATGCTCCTTCTTTCTCAGTTCCTAAAAATGTTCCTTTGATTTAAAGGAAGTTGTAACCAAAATTATTGGAGCTGAACTGAACCAAAGCATTAACCTATGCTTTGAAAAGGCTGAAAAATTAAAAAATGCAGATAGTTGAATTTTTTCATTCCCATGTTTATGACAACCTACAAGAAAACCACAAATAAACCTATGTGTGTGTATATATATAATTTAACCTGAGAAAAAGGCTGCGATTTTAGACTTCAGAAAATATTATTCAGTGTCCTCTGGCCTTGAACACTGCACACAAGCCAAAGACAAAAATCAGGAAGACTTCTCTTTTGGAAGGTACATTTTCTACAACAATGTGATATCTAATAGGAGATTTTACTATCCATTCAAATTTCTGAATCTTCTCAATACCTCTTAATTAAAGCCATGATGCTGTCAGTCTATAGGAGGCTTTAAACAAGTATCTCAAATTAAACTTGAATCAAGCAGAAACACAAAGATTTCTTACACAAGCCTCAGAGACCTCTGTGCTGCACATCTTAGCTCTTGGTAGGATTTGTAAAAACCTCTCCCCTGCTGTCCACAGAAGTTCCCTCTGATATAGGAGGCAGTGGAAGCTGTTCCCACAAGGAGCACAGTAGAACAAGGATTAGCTAAGATAAAGAGAATGAAAAAAATCATTATCTTATAATGTTAATAGCATATTTTGTGATTCATACGACTCATTAATCTGATCAATCTTGTATAGTGTGGATCTAAGAAAGCCAGGATATATAATTGGGTTCTCAAAGCAGATTTCACTAAGCCTAATATCAATACTTACTGAGATAAATTTACCTTCTGTTCATAGCCATATCAGGTGAATGGTAGACTGGCCAATTTTCTAGTCTTGGAAAGCTAGTCCAGCTTTCCAATAAATGATGAATTGACTGAATCTGTCACAGTTAGAGATCACATATGAATTCACTTTAAAAGAAAATGTTAGATACTGCAAAAGTTACCTTTCTACATAATGATGAAGAGTCCACTGGCTAAATAGGTAATGAATGTCTTATAAAAACAGAATTAAAAAAAGGTATATTTTTCAGTCTATGCTGAAGTGCTTGGAATTAAAGTTGCATTTTCTGAAAGACATATCAGGCAAAACTGAAATGAAACTCAGTGATTAGGGTTTGTCTTAGTATGTGGTCAACTATTTCACTGTTTGTTCATAAATTATCCATAATATATATGAAATTGAAAATCTCCGTGGTGACCTCTATGATGTCTCAATAATTCTGCTTGAAAAAAAAAGAGAGGAGATTCTTCTACACGTTTTTGTGCATGATGCAGAATAGTTTATTCCCTTAGATCAAAAAAGTCTTTTCTATATGTCAATGAAATAAATTATTGCATACAAAGATCAAGTGGAATTCAACGAACTAACAGAGACCGATGTTATGCCAAGGTAGATTAATGGTGTAATGGCAGTTGGGGTGCAGTGCAAAGGGAGAGAAGAATGATTTATTGTTAATTCTTGAAAGGTTGTACATTAGTTTATTTAACAATGTGAAAGTCTAATTATTTGGATACAGATACTTCCTTCAGGGAAGTTCCAGTCCCTTTCCTTATAAAACTGTCAGTAGATAAGGAGCAGTTGGACTGATGGCAGGGAGAGAAGAAAGAACTCTATAAAAATTTGTTGGCTTTATGCAGGTTTTGTTCCACTGAACTTCTCCAGCGATGTTTAAATTACAAATTATTCATAAAATAATAACAAAACTGTAAAGCACAACTTCTCTAGCTGCAACATTCAAACTCTTACTTCATTTGACCTGCTGCTGTGAATAACATGTTTTTTCAATAGAGCAAAGAAATAAAATTTCAAGAGCTTTGCCTTTTTTTTGAAAGATCAACATTATGCAGAGAAAGAAAGGTGGAAAAAGTTGAGTATTGCCAGCTAATATTATTGTCCTTGTGTTTCACTGAAAAAGAAATAATTTTTCCTTTTGTTGTGAAACAAAAGAAAAGAACTTGACAATTTTTTTTTTTAAGATATACTGTCAAAGTCTAAGCCCTTTGGGCACTACACAAAACTGTTTTTCAGTCTGCTTTACTGACTGCAGTGTGGTTTCTTTCCTACTTACATAGTGGTAAAAAACACACCTTGTTTGAACATTGTGTAGCTCACTGGAAGGTCAGAGCATCTGTTTTATTTGTATTACAATACTTCAGCATTAACAGCAGGCAAACTCAGATCAACAATAGGAAGGGTCAAACATGAAAACAAAAATTGGTCACAACCTGGTACACAGAGTAAATTTATCCACCCCACCATGTGTCTTTTAAAGGAAATCTGTCACATATGCATGCATCTATACTACTTTATCTTCTACTTTGTTTGCTTAACTTCTTTCTAAGCAGTTCCAGCAACTAAGTCGGTAATATACCCACTCAATCTATTTCTAGACTTACCGACCTTCCTAATCTATCCATCCATCCATCCATCCATCCATCCATCCATCCATCCATCTATCCGTCCATCCATCCATCCATCATCCATCTTTAGATGATTTTCATTGGGGCCATTATCTGCTCTCCCCTCATTCTTAGACAAAAACTTAGACAAAAACTGAATAACCTTATTTCTTTAAGCCTTTTCTTAGTGGGTTTTGCATACTAGAAATCCAATTGCAACAATCCTAAGTGAATTGCACTAATTTTTTCATAACTCAAAATTCTATTTACTTCTACTTCTGTCCTCTCCTGCTAGGTACATTTTGTATGTTCTTTTATTTCAACAAATACTGAAAAATAATAATATAGGAGTTTCGTTTTTCTTTTTTTTTTCCTTTGCCATTAATCCATCAGAATCCCAGAACTTTGCTGATCCTTGACTTATCACACCAAACTTGCTGAAGAAATGTTACACAGCACAGTAATATGAGACAAGACTTTCAAGAAGAAATTTGGAGCAGTCTCAGAAATCTGAGAAAGCAGAATTCTCTGCCCAGCAAAGGAATTAGATCTTAGTTTTAGCAGAAACTGATGTCTACATTTGCTGTGTTACATTAATAGCACCTCTACTTTTTTGAAAGAGAGGAAGGAAAAGACAGCTTCTTTGTTTCAATGTTGTTGCAATAAAATATTATTAAGTTTCACTTCAGATTACACCAGAGGCGATGAAATACCTTGGAATGTATTAGTAGGGGGCTAGAAAACATGGAAAAGATGATATGGGATAAACTACACCTTTATCTACTATTTAAAATGCTAAAAAAATACAGTACTTATTACAAACCCTGACTTATTCTGTGGAGAGGCCACAACTTGTGTGGCAAACCTAGGACTCTGATGTGTTCTCCTTTTGACACCTTCCTGATTCTCTCCATTGCCTGTTTAAAATTTTTCTTCCTTTTTAAAAAATTATTAGAACTTCTGTAACCTGTCTCAACAGATATATCAGATTCATAATTTTAAACCCAAACCAAACCCTAACCCAACAGAAACAAAGAGGTGTTCATCTAGAGATTTCCCTCAGTGAGATCTACCTCTTATCTGTGACAGATAATTGTCTGTCAGATAATTTCCAGGTGTGAAAAGGCTTCATCTGCTGCCTGGTACTTTGTTGTGAAATATACTACAATTCTTTCAATGAAAAATAAAGTCTTCCAAAAAGGAAGGAGAACATGTCTTTTCCCTTCCATTTTTGATATGGGATGCAAACTGTATTTATGGCTTGATGCAATTTTCCTGAGGTAGGTAGCACCTACATGTGGGAGACATTCATCCATTTTGGGTGCTTCTAAACCAGTGTTAGAAACCATCAGTAGGAGATGTAGAGAGTTTCAGAGCCATTGAGGTCTGCCAACCATAGCACTGACTAGCCAGGGAGGAAGAAGTAAAATCTGGAAACAAAACTGGAAGCAGCAATTTGAGAGTTAGAGGAATTAGGAAAATTGCAAACTCCACAGAAAGTCTGTTGTGTTTGTTTGTTTGTTTTTTTGTTTCTGTTTTTTGGGAGGGTTTTTTGTTTGTTTGTTGTTGTTGTTTTTTTTCCTAAAGAGGATGGTATAATCAGCTTCTGCAGTCAAGGCAGATCTTCAATATAACACTGCACTTTTATCTTTTTCAGCATTTCTACTCTTTCACATGAACCTTTTATAGTCTTAGCTATAGTGCACTGAAGAAATATAAAAATATTTTATTTACCCCCTGTTGTTTTCCAGAGCTTTGACATTAACGATGCTAAAGTTTGAAATTGAAGAAGGGGGAGAAAGAAGAAAGGGGAAAGTAAAGAAAATTTTTTTCTTACTACATCATTTTCTTTCAAAATTTCCCTGTTGGCTTTTTCTTTTGTTCTAATATACTGTCTTTGCACAGAGGGCACTAAGCTTTGCCCCACATCTAATCTCCTATAAAATATGGTGCTATGGCAAAGGTTCTCACCTTTAATTTGTTTTGTTTATAACTATATAGGCTTGCAACACATACTTGAAAACTGATTGCAGGGAAGACTGCAAAAATATATAGGGCTTTAGAAAGACATAAAGGACAATTAACATCTTCCTGTGACTATTCAGCTGTCCTCAAGTCCCTACCTTGAAGCAGATTAAAAGCTGTGTTAGTAGGTTTTAGTAGGTACAAAAAGCTTGTAGTAGGTATAATAGCTACAAAGAAAATATCTTACTTTTTCCCACTCCTTTCTTTTTTTACTGTTATATCATCTTCCTTCAGATTTTGGGGCTAGAGAACATTTTACTTGATTAGCTTAAGCAGCTCACAGTACATCTCTTCCACCCAGTGGCCACACCCCATATGTATGTTTGTGTGTGTATGTATCATATATATATATATATATGTAGATAACATCAGTGAGTTCAGGCAGAAATTAGTCTCAGGAAAATAAACTTGCTGAAGACAAAACAAAAAATCAAATTAACATCTGATAAGGAAAAGTAAATAAATTTTGAGTGTGAATAACAAGCGTTCACTGATACATTTGGGACTGCTTATGGAAACCACCAAATTGAAGGTATGTTGTTTTGTTTTGTACACATAGAAATTATCGCAGCATTGTCGAAAAAAACATAGGTCTACCAAATTCCATTGAATTTTTCAGCAAATATTTTGAGAGTTTTGAGAAAAGTAATTCATGCAGACTCCACCTAACATGGTAAGTCCAACTACATTAGTATATGTTAAGATTTTAAGAAGTACGTTTATCTTTATTTTCATAACATATATACAAATATTTAAGGCACTTGAAAATTCTATTTGCTACAAAGGTTGCAAATCTAAAATATTTCTACAAACAACATGTACTTTAACATGTAAAGAAGCATTCTTTCTTTAACATACTTTTTCTCATCCATTCTTGAGAATGACTGAGATTTTAATTGTATTTAGACTGTATTGCATTGCCTAATGATATTAGAAAATATTACTCATAATAATTTTTGCTAAGTATCATCTCTGAAACACAGCAATATTCAAAAGAGAGGCTGGGCCAATGACTATGCTTTGAGATCAAGAAATCTGTTATCTTAGCTTTGAACATCCATCTAGAGGAATGAAGAAATCTGTATAGACCTCAGTGTCCATTAGGTCACAATATCCAGCTCTTGTTTCCACAAGAAACTTTTTAAAAAATAAAGTCAACAAATAAGGTTTTTCTTAACGTCAGCATACCTTATGACTGCCTGGATTAATTCTTCACTTTCAGTCCAGCAAATCCATGACTTTCAGTGCAGTTTCAGGAAGATGGGCGATCTTATAACACTGATGGCTATATTAATTCTTTTATCAGTATTCAATAGAATGGTAGCTATAATTTGAATCACTGCGCTTTGATATATGGAAATCAATCCTACCACCATTATGTCAACCAGCACAAATAATATAAGACCAGTTTTCCATTATTCATAAAGGCTAGTTTTTGTTTGCATTCCTAAACAGTTCAGCTATTTAGTTTCTTGGCAGAGAAATGAGTTAGCTCTGAACATCTCTAATTATTTTCTCTGTAACTTGACAAAACTGATTATTATCAAGGGAAATTAGACTTTCAAAAGCAATAAAAAAAGGAGAAATTAGCTAAGTCAGTGGTCTTCCATACAAGAAGAATAAGTGAAAGTTCTTATCAATGGGTTTCTAATTGAGACCGATGGTAATAAAAAAGAGAATACATTTAATATGACATATATGCATCCTTTAAATATACCTCCTGTTGAGTTTTCTTCTCCCCCATAAATTGTAGAGACCTTCATTTTATCCAGTTGCCTCTTATGGTATACACGAATCTTTTTTTAATCCATTGTAGTTCTGAAGTGAGTAGAACATCATCATGAAGGAACATTTTAAATTCAGTTTCAAAAACATTAGATAAATCCAAAGTTATCAGGCTTCTTGCTTGGACTTCATGAAAAATACATTAATGAAATAAAATCACCATTGTTGCTTAGCAACACCTTCATGACAAGTATTGGAAACTCTGCTTTGCAAACTTTCCTGCCTAGTCACAGCTAAAAATGTAATTTGCCCATCAGTAATGAAGTAAGTTTTCCAGAATCCTAGGACATATACACATGACAGTTGAATAAACTCATTATAAATCTACCAAGGAAGAAAATCTTAGAGAAGTGAAACTTGTACATGGTCACTTAACTGGGCTGCGCTTGTCTGCATCAGAATCTGGTTCAAGCCAGAATTAATTGAACCTTGGAGTTGGTTGTTATGCTAAGCTTTTTTTGTTTGGTTGGTTTGGGTTTTTTCCTTGCAGATTGGAGGTCGGGGAGAGGGAGTTTCTTGTTTGTTTGGGTTTTTCTTACGTTTTTCTTTTGTTTACTGTGGGCAGGATGGAATTTATTACTTTTTGTGGGAGAACAAAGCTATTCAAAATCGTAGATTCCAGATACAATGTGATATCCAGATTACAATAGCAAGCTGCTTGTCTTAATAATGTGGCAGTATGTAATGTGCTGGAATTGCTCATTAGAAAGAAAGGAGAGTTCTTAAAACATGAAAATGACAGCTCTAGACCTTTATGTACAGGACTATAACACCAGTTTCCTCTTGACTGTTTTAGGTCAAGGGTCTGTAATTAAATTATTCTATTCCTACTGAGAGAATAATGCAACAATAGACTGAGCATATTTTTAAACAAATTTAAAAGGTCAAAAAATTAATGACTGAAAAACATGCAGCTTTAAACAAATTTCCAGCCTGGCAAAACAGCATATACACTAGATTATAGTGGATATAAAAGCATTATGTGCAGTGAAAAAAGACTCAATGGAGTTTTAATTGAGAGATTACAAATAAGTGGTGATATATAAAGCTGTCAAGTCTTACTTCTTAGAAATGCGCTCAAAAGTATCTGCTGAAACTGATCGAAACTGACAACAATATATAAAACTAAGATTATATAGCAAAGTGATATGAAACTATAGGAACGAAGCAACACAACCAATATTTTGCGATGTCAAATAATGCTTTTAATAATTGCCAAATTTCAGTGAATTAGACTAATTGCACAGAAAATATTAGTAGTATTTGGTTGGTTGAAAAGAAGGATTTTGATTCTTTGGTTACAGAAATTAAGAAGTCTAAATTTCTTCCAAAATATTAAAGTTTTTTAATGTAGATTGTCTTAGAGTAATATAGGTAAAAGTTCTATGGCTTCTCTATATTTATTACAAAATGAACCCAGACTGTATCACTACTCTTGACAAGACACTGGATTTTATTCTTTTGAGATTTTTGAAAGTCTTAGACTTATATATATTCCTTTATGAGATTATTTTCATTTATTATTTAAAATGGTATGGAATAGTAAATGAATGAGAGAGCTGGAGGAAAGACAAGAAACAGGACATAAAATTTTCTGTACTACAACACAAAAATACACAATGGCATAAATAAAGCGGGAAAAGGTTTAACCAATTTTCTCATCTTGAACTTTGAAACGCTATTTTCCTTTAAAATGCATTTATACATGAATTGTGTGGAAAAATTGCAAAAACATTGTAATAACTACTATGAAAAATAATCAGCTCTTGCATTTTTTTCCACATATATGTGGTGTGTATATATACGCACACATACACCTTACATTTTCATCATCATTGTTTTGAGCACTTATATTTTTCCTCTGGAAACAGTACAAGTTATATAAATCAGATCTTCTTAAAAAAAAATTAAAAGCACAAGAGTATTACACTTGTTTCATAACAGAAACTTGTAGCCCCAGGATGCAAGTGCAAAGCAAATTCGGAATTTGTCTAGCAGCCAGAGCTTTGCTTCCTTGCAGAATTTCTCAAAGGAACTCAGCAAGAAGTTGTTGAAGACACACAGTTAGTACTATACTATTCCTGACTCTGCTTTTAACTGTCTGCAAGAGGACAACTTAAGTTAGCTTGGGCTAACACAGGAAATATGACCCTGCAAGCCTGAGTTTACTTTTGACAGTTTACAGATCAATTTTGTCTTTGAAGTTGGTTTTGCTTTGATTAAGGTGAGACTTCAGAGGTCCTTTCCATCTTAAATAACCAAGCAAACCTGTGAAGCACTGGTTTAAACTAAACCCCCTGTGTCACCCCCCCCCCAGCCATGTGGTTCACTCATGGAACTGTTGAACTGCTGTTTGCAAGATGCATTGTTTGAATCCACCATGCTCCATATCTCACAATGTCACAGAGAACATGTTGTGATATTGTGTGAATTGACACGTATGGGTAACCAGGCAAACACCAAACCACAGCTGAAATGCAAAGAGTAGATTTATTTAGTTAGCTTGCTAAAAATTCTGGGTGGCAGAGAGGCACAGTCTGTGCCTTTATGATCTCTCTCTCTCCCAGCAAGAGGCTTAAGCATGTCTGTGAGAGTGTGTTATCTCTACACAGAAATTCTACTTCTCAAAACAGGCAGAGAATGAACAACACTAGGCATAATTAATGGAGTTACCCCACTGATAATCTTACCATTCCCAGCTGCAAGGTCACTTTGAGCAGAACTATTCCCTCCTTGCCAGATATTCTGGCTTTGACCATTTTCTGCCAACAGATATTATTACAGGTTTTGCTATTCTTTAGACTATTTGAAAGAATCATTAGGATTTTGTGCATGACAAAAAAAGTGTCTGGGAGTATCTGTGAATCTCTCAAATACTCACCCAACCTAATGCAGTTGCTTTGTTGGGATCTCTCTTAGGAAACTTCCTGTATGGCAGAGGCAGTCATGAAAGTTCTGGCATCCTGCTGTGTTTCTCAGTCTTTTGATACCAAAACCCTTGCACTCCACCTCCTTCCTTCTTATTCCTTAACCACTGTTCTGGGGTCAAAGACTGTTAGGGAGGGATTTACACATTTAAGCATATCTAATTTTCTGTACTTGTCAAGGAAGCTGTGGTCGATACAGGCAATGGTGATCCAGACAGTGCAATCAATGGAGTCCAGAATTCACTATTGGTCAATTTTTCTCAGCAGCAAGTAAGGATGTCCTTTAGGGAAATCCTAGCCACAAGCATTCCAGCATCCATGGACTGTAGATTACTATTGACAGTAGTGGGAGCAGATCCTGATTCGCAGACATGCTAGTTCAAGTGCTTTAATTTGGAGCTGAAAACCTCATATACTGACTTAATATGTGAGCAGCTTATTCTGCACTTTGCAAAACAAGGGGAGCACAGCAATGCGCAGACAGAGAGTAAGAGGTGTTCAGCACCTCTGTCTTTGCTCCTGAGCTGAGAAGCCACGCTAGTAACAGCACTCCAACCCTACCAAAGTGAGTACAGGAGGAGGGCAGGGAATGGGAGGAGTTGTAAGCAGCAAGGGAAGAAAGGCATGGCCCTGGGAGAGCAGGAGAGGAGCAGAGAGCCCAGCACAAGACCCACAGTGACGATACTGACACACAGCATCTTCAATATCAGCCTGCCCTTACAACAACTGCATTATCATGGTATCAAATCATTGCCTGCCCTCTTTAGTGGGAGTACATGAGGCTTTACGCTTATCTAATATAGTTTTATCAGATTTGATGCCTTTGGCATCTTAGATAACTTTCTTAATATAATGTAAAACAATGTTCAGTTATGTTATCTCGGCACACTTAACACTGACAAAGTACAAAAAGCTATCCTATATCTGAGGTGTTCTCTACTGATGCCTGGAAACTTCACCAGGATGTTTCTAATCTCAGTTTGAAAATAGTCCAGATGGCAACATGCATATGCAGTGCTAAAACCATATTATTAAACTATTACTTAACAAAACCATAATTATTTTTAAAATCTAATTTTAACAACAAAATATTTCCAATTTGATTCCATATAAAAATAACAAGCCTTGATTTCATAAAATATCACTTTAATAAGCACTTGACATCACACTTGTTTATTTATTAATGTACTTAATGTGGTACATCTCCCTCTCTTATCCATTTAAATAAAAATATCTAGCTGAAGACATAATTTCTCATTGAGGTATTTACTGGGATTAGGTGACTTGTCATAGTAATTTAAAGATTTTACTGATAGCCCTTTAAGGGCTACTTATAATGAAAATCTTGCAATTACTATGGTATTTTCATTTCTAAGGCTATTTAACTTCATATTCTATTCTACTGAACAGCAAGTTAATTTAAAAAAGGGTATATGCAGTCTGACTAAGATAAGACAGGCAGTGAAAAATGGGCTAAATATAAAAAAACAATTAATTTAGAAGAAAAATTCCAAACAGTGTAATTTGGAGTATTCCAAGCAACCTTGTGAACCTGACTAAAAGAGGAATAAAAATTAGGAAAGGGAAAAAATAAATCCATTTAATGCTGCTACATGCTGAACATTCTGAATAATTTTGACTTGGTCTTTAGCCCTCTTAAATCTTCTATTTTGTTCTCTGAGAGAATGTTGATAAGACCTCAAGAGCATAGGAACAATGGTGGCAAACAAGGATTTTTAGTTCACACTAATTTTCTTCTGAACTATTTGCAGGCACAGTTTTGCCAAGTTTTCTTTCAAATCCGGGATTTACATTCAGTTGCTTCAGTAGGAACAAAGGAATTCTATGCAAATAAAGCATCAATTAACCTGCTATGTGGTTGCTGATTCAAAATAAAGCAATTTAAGGAAACTCTTAGATATGCGCCTGCCATCCTTTCCCCTTCCTATTACATGCTCGCAAAAAGTAGAATATAATCTCAAACTAGACTAGGAAAAGATCCTGCCAGAAATACTGTGACAATTGTGTGCTGCCTGGGAGACAGACTGAGTAAATTGGCCTTCCGTGACATTATGTTCATATATAATGGCAAATTAAAGTTGGCACTGCTCTTGGCTGTCTGCATTCACACCCAGAAATGTGGAATTCATTTAATTGGATGAATTTCAAGTAATACTGGAAACTCCTGCCAATAACCAAATTGAATTTTCTCAGAATTAGAAAGATACAGACCATTCCTGAAGAGAAGTGTTGAAAGGTTTGACAGACAATTGCTGACCCAAGCTAAAATGAGTATATGTTTCAGATTGAAAGGCAGAGCTACTCAATAGCTCAATTATATAAAATCTCTGTGTATCCCTGTTTTAGGATATGTGCCTAATTAAAGAAGTGTTTCCCTTATGATTTATACTAGCATGACTAACACCCTAGAAACTTTTCTCTCCCAAAAGAATGTTAAATTTAACCATGGTGGTGGCTTTCTCTTAAGGGTAACTTACTTTGTGGCTTTTTCGTTTATGTCAGTCACATTTCAGAATAATAATTTCAGTAACAAAATGTGATACTCTGAAGTGATTGATTGCTTATATGCTCTGGATTTTATACTGGATTTTACACTATACTGGATGAACACAACTTTTATTAAATGGGTAATAAATTATAGTATTTCTTAATATCATATACTGATCATATTAATCTCATCAGGTTCAGATGAATTTGTCACATACCTTTAATAATGCCTTAATAATGACACTAGAAGTAGTGATATAATCTTCTTTGTCTTATTCTTTTCAGCTGACAATACATTTGTCCAATATTCTCATTGATTAATTTTGACACTTTCATCCACTTTTTAGATTCCTCTTTAATATGTCAGATTCTGTTTGTCTGTTTCCCTAGTTGAGTGGCAAGGGAAATAAAAAAGGATGAAATTCCAACAGCCAGAACAACTTAGTAAATATACTGCTGCAAACAGCTCACCTGGTAGATTCAGTTCTCTCTTCTCTATATGCAGAAAAGAAATGCACTATTTATAGTAATTTCCATACCACAATTATTCTTACATAAATAAAAAAATAGAAAAGCAGTACAAAAAGACCATGTTCATCAGGTGCTTATACCTCTATTAAACAATTAAACTGATTTCTTTTATATATTTTTTTTCCTTGATAAGAAGTGATCAAGCTTCTGTAGATTAGGTCCGGCCATAATAAATGCTTCTAGTGCACATAGCTGACATGTTAGTAAACACTCGTTTAAAATACAATGTTACCAAGAATGATTAACTACTGCACTCTAATTACAAACAAGGAAAATTTTAAATGACAGTTCCTGTCCCTAAGCATTTTCACAACAATTTAGATACATGTTAACTGAAAGACACTGAATATTGACTTACACATTAAAAAAAGAAAAGTATTTATCCATATTTGCTACAGTGACAGACCTCATGCAATCTCTGAAATCAGCAATACTGAGTTGGGAATAAACCTGAGTAGGTTGGCATGCTCTGTGCACTTTATAGGCAGCATCAAATATAGGCAGTACAGAATCAAAGTAACTTCTCTAGATCAATGATAACAGACTTTGCTATTTCTCATTTGCACACATTTTTGTTGTGGCTGTTTATCTCCCAGTGGAGTCCCATTTCCTTCAAGCTATTTTTCACCTTAAGTCCTTCCCCTAATGTGGCTCCTATTTTTTGTATCTATTTCCTGTGAAATGATTGTGCAGAAGAGCCAGATCAGCATGCCCTATTTTTTCTCTCAAATAAAAAACAATCCTTACAGAGAAGTTTTTCTTTTCTTATTATAGAAATATCTGTCCTATGGACTTCTCAGATTCAGTACACTTTTAGAGTTCAGACCATGTAGGCTGGGAAATTCAGGTCTCTTCATGATCTTTATCATAAGGACAGACACAGGAGTTTTTAGAAAGGTTGTTCTCTCTTTCCTTGCTTAGCTAACATTTACCTTCAAAAGTTTAGTGATTGAGAAGAAGTGGAAATCCAAAAGCCCATCATCATGTAAAAAAAGCTCTGAAGTGTATTAGCTATGTATTTATGTATGGGTATTTTGAAACTGCATAGATATAACCAAACTTTAGGAAGTATCATCAAGTGTTAAGGTATTTGAGACAAGCACTAAATGTAGGAAAGCCCATATTATCCCTTATTAATATCCCATATTATATGTGTACACTGCCACAGGGGAAGAAAACATCCTTTGCAAAACAAAACCATCTCTTCTCAGCAAGAAATTAAAGATAGCTAGTTAACAGGAAAAAAAATCCCAACAACTTAAAGGACAGCATAACTTCTCCTTCAAATGGCAAGCATTAAAAAAACCCCATGGACTTGAATTCTCTATAGTGAGAAAAACTAATTGTACTGTACTGTTCCAGCACACCACATGGAGTAGTGTTAAAAAAGTCTACCAGTGTTCATTTTGAGAGCAATGCAAACATTTAAGTTTGTAAAATAATGAAAAATTTGTACAATCAAAGCCAGATCAGCAGCCTTTTGTGTAATTCATACTCACTTTTGTAGAGCTGAACCAAAACTGTTCAGGAATCGAGTGTAAGCAGGCAGAAGATGCTCCATTTTTCCATTTGTTGAACAAAACAGAGAGATGCTGACAGAATTTTCGTTAACCAGCAAAATAAGAGAAAGCCTATGGGCTAGGGGAAGATTGAAGAACATATTTTCAGGGAACTAATTTAGTTTGTAATCACAGTAATGCCTGTTGGATCAGAGCCAATATTACTATATATGACGTGATTTAACAGCAAATGACAAGCCACACTGACTCTAGCTAAGGAGCTGTTTTTCAGTACCATATTACTTAATATATTGTAGTAATAAGGAAAACACACCTGACCAACTGCAGGGCCGCCTTAACCAGTTTTAACTTTCCATTGTGTTCCCATGATTTGCTGCAGTGTTAGAAAAGAGTTAGTTCTCGATTGAAGATGCTTGCATAGGAATGGAAATGGTAGAGACTAGAAAGTTTTAATGCACTTCAGATATTTTCTTCTTTAAGTCTCTACAGTCATAATGCAGAACTCATGATTTCTGCATTGAGAATTTGACTAGGAAGAAAAGATTATAACCAATATTCTTTTGCTCATGAATGCTATACTTCCCCTGCTGTTCAGTGATATTTTCCCTTCAGTATAATTCCACAGGAGAGTGTGAAATGACTAGTGATGCCTTCTGTTCCTGTCTCTCTCTTTCTATCACACAAGAATGAAGTTTGGCCTTCTTCCTTCTTTTGGTAAAAAGAACTTAATAAACTTTGTTTCTTTTTTTTTTTTTCCTTTTCCTAAGTTAGATTAAAGGGTTGCAGTTCTTCCAGAATAAAATGAATGTATACAAGAATTTTTTATCAATATATATTTCTACGTACCACATTCACTCTCAAAGGTTATAGCCTTCAGAAAAAGGTTACTCAGCTAATTCATTTGGCAAATTTTTTGAAGCCAGACAATTTAGTAACATTTAGTAACCAGAAAGAAGTATTTATTATTTAGTATTCAGTTTCAGTGGTCCTTGGCCTACCAGATGCTACACGCTCCATTCCTTTCAATGAGCTGTGGCAGAAATGCAGCAATATAAAAACTAAAGGACAGGATGCAGTATATGCATTCAAATAAAATTTACCATCTGACAACAGTCTACTGGAAAAGTACCCCGCTGTAATTAATGCCAAGGCCATAGGAAAATATATACATAGAGAAAAAAACCTGTCACATACTGAGAGCTCTTTTGTTTCTGTATAAATGCCTCAAAAATGCAGTTAGAAGATTTATTGCTGTCTAAAATTGTGAACTTTAATCCAGACCTAGCTACTTCTGCAAAACCAGCTGGAAATGGAGAGAGGACAGGGCAGCAAAACTGGGAACCCGATCCTCTTGGCAGACAACATTCACTTGTTTCAAAGGCAAAGACTTCTGTGTATTTGTTTCTTGTTTGCATTGGCAACCAATCTGAGCACTGGTTTATCAGGCAGCACCACCCACCCACGGTTTGAGGTTTGAGCTGAGGAGGAAGAGCTGGAGAAAGGCCAAGGGACCAGCAGTGGCAGAGCACAGCTGACCCTGCACAGGTGCATTAATGAGTCTACAAAGACAGGTCTACACAATCCCTATTAGAGATACCACTGCAGGTTGAAGGTGGCAGCAAGGAAACCTCAACCAATATTTTACAGGTATTGTCTACTCTATCCTTATCCAGGATTTTATGCCAGAAATCTCTGACTATATTCCTTATGGATGCTGAAAAAAATTAAAAAAAAATACAGCACAGAGGTATGGATTGGCTGTTAGCAATTGTGATAGACTATAAACTATGAAGTAAAGACCAATTCTACTGTTAATTAATCTTTTAACTGCTTATTTTTGTAAGCATGGATAAATACATGACATTTCCCTTGCCAATATTAAAACAGAAAAATATTAAGTTTTGTACAAAATTCAAGTTCTTTCAAGTCTCTCTTGACTTTCCTTCAGGAGTTTAGAAACTAACTGCATTCATCAGTTACACATGCAGTGATGAAAGGCAAAAAAGTGAAGACAATAACATATATTGTTTTTACTTCTTTGTTTTATCTGTGAACATTCAAAGAATGTGAAAGAAATGTTGAAAATTCTCTGATTAAACTCAAATTTCACTGTTCCAGTTTATAATCTCTGGAAATTCAATGAACTCAAAGGCATCTTAGGACATTAGAGGACACACAGTCTTCCTTCTCAGATAACTTTTTTCCCCTTAGGCCTTCAGTAAAAGATTCATAAATACAATAACATTAAAAAAAATTAACCAAAATTATAATTTATGAAAATATATTGCAATTCAAATTAAATAAATTATAATTAATGTAATTAAAATTAAATTAATTATAATTTTGGTGGGATTTCATCACACTCTATTAAAAATAATCATTAAGGTTAAGATCAACAGCTTTTCTTGATTTTCCACAATGTTTGTTGTCTAAAATATGAACTTTCACATTGCCTGTTTTTCCAGAGAATGTCTGGATCACCAGCATTTTAATTTTCAAAGAAATAGAGAGCCTGGAGTCAGCTGAAGAAGAAAAAAAACCAAAAAAGATACTTGTAGGTAACAGCCACATTTGAACTTTACTTAAAAAAATAGTAAAACTAAGTAGTAATCCTCATTTAAAACAGATGATGTAACATTATTTTTCTCCCTTATTTGCAGTAATAAAAGATGGGAACAACCATATAAAAACACCCCAGGTCTTGTAAGCAACCAGTAAAAGAATGTTCCAGTTAGAAAAATTGGGTTTTTGTTCCTTTTTCTAAATTATCTCCACAGTATAGACACTTTTTATGGTTATTTAACAAATGTCCAAGATGGGTGCAAACGACTCCATGACAGAGGGCATCAGCATCTGTTTTAATCTCTATAACAGATTAAAATAGATTTAATGAAGATGTGATTGATATTACGTTATTAATGAAACAATATTTTAAAATTTAACAGGAAAATTCAGGGTGTATGAAATTTCTATTCAATCTAAGAAACAAATTTAGACTGTCCTGGCTTGACCTTGTCTAAATACCAGGTGTCCACCAAAGCTATTCTGTCACTGCCCTCAGCTTGTTTGGAGAAAGAAAATATAACAAAAGGCTCATGAGTTAAGATGAGTTAAGAAAAGATCAGTCAGCAGCCACCGACTCAGACAAAATAGAACCAGCTTGGAGAAAAAAACCTGAATTTATCATGAATCAAAATCAGAGTAGGATAATGAGAAATAAAACCAAGTCTTAGAACACCTTACCCCTAGTCCTTCCCTCTTCACAGGCGGAATTTCACTCCCGCATTCTGTGCCTCCTCCTGCCCAGAGCACAGGGGGCTGGGAGCTTTGGTCATTTCTTCACAGGCTGTCCCTGATGCTCCTTCTGATGCTCAGAGGCACAGTGGAGCCCCTCCTGCCATCCTCCTGCACTGCCCTGGGTGTCTGCAGGGCTTTTAGGGCTTTTTCTGCCCTATTCCCACCCCGTCTTCTCTGGCTACCATCACACAGGCTTTCTTTTCCCACCTAAAGTGCATTATCCCAGAGGTGCTGCCAGCATCGCTGCTGGGCTCAGCCTTGGCCACCGCAGGGTCTCTCTGGGAGCCCTCTGGCACTGGCTCTGTCCAACATGGGGGAGGCTTCTGGGGGCTTCTCATAGAAGCCACTCCTTCAGCCCCTCTGCTACCAAAACTTTGCCACAAAGATTCAATATAAAAATTTAGCCATTTCAAGAATAGTCTTTTGGGCCCTGTAGGAGTAGGAAAACAAATATTCAAGAACAACTGAAGCTATTTCTGTGTCACCTTTAATCTTTAAGTAGTTGATGAAATAGTGAATTAATTGGAACTGCTGAAGCAACCCTAACCTTTTTTTTTCCTTGAGTTTTAACAACTTCAGTTTGCAAAAGAATAGTGCAAATAAAAAGTTATATCTCTTGTTATAATTTTTTTTCCATTAATCCAGAGGGACCAGAAGTATTATGGTAGGCTTCTAAAGGGCTAATGTACCTGAAAAGATGAACTGTCATATATTTCTGTTTTAGGTTCACTGCACTGAGCTAAGCTGTCTAATTTGAAAAATCCTAGTAAAGCAAATCTTGCACACAAAAATCTACTTCCCTTTGGATAGGTAACTTGCCCTGAACGTTTTAAAATTTTGCAGTGTTTTGTACTTTTCCTCTTCCTTTTTAGTTTCTCTAGGCTGCATACAAAATTCTATTGATAACACAATTTTTAAATTTTTTGTCAGGAATAAATAACTGTTCAACTATGCTAGGATTAGCTCTCAAGATTGTCTCTGGGGATATTTCAGTCCAGAAGATCTATGGAAAAAGGACTGGATATAGCCATGAGGAATAAAGCATGTTTACATACGTATTCACACAACAGTAAAAGACTGATCTGAATACACCCATCAAGAATGGTTGAAGGGATTTTTGTTAGTCACTGATCTCTAATAATTCTGCAAGATATGCACTGAAACTGGGCCCCATATGTTGTGAATGCACATAGTTCCATGTTATGTTCTTTGCTCAGTAACTTTGGAGTCATTTTTCTTTTGCATACTGGTGAGGCCAAGATCCGGGCTCTATTTCCCAAACCCTGGGGAGTCCAGGCAGTGAGCCAAAACCATTTACTCCCCTTTGTTGTAGTTTAACTGCAATCTCAGGTCCTCAGCTGTGGATGAGGAGAATGAGACAACTCAAGGGGTGTGTGTGTAAATGTTACCTTTCTTTTCCTTCATTCTCAGCATCTCAACACCCAGTCTCCCGACTGAGCCTGTGAAGTGCCACATCTTAAATCCTGTTTGTCACAACACTTTGTTTTATTCTCCTTAGGCTAGCAGCAGGAAGGTAAGCCCTCTACAGGAGCTGCTCAGATGGCTTTATGTCTCTGAGTTTTCCCTATGTCTGCCTCAAGAAAAACACTCTTCCAAATGCTGATTAGATAGTGTAGTGCCATTTTCCTCCAGGAAACAAATCTCCACCAGGAGTAATAGCTCTCTAGACAAATACTCACAAATTGGATGACTAATAGTAAAGGATGCTGAACTGCTCTAACTGAATAAGGGAAAATTCAAACATTAGATCTCTTTTGAGGAGCATTTCCAAAGAATCCTTTGTGTCTCTGAGAAATCTTTCAATAATACTATTCCTAGAACTTAAAAAATGTCTGTTTTTTGGAATAATTTTTTTATCACTAACTAAGAAACCAATGACATGTTGATTTTCTAACACCTAATACAGGATCATTGAGCTGAAGAGGACCAAAAGAAGTTACTCAGTCAAAGCGCTGGTCATGAAATTGTTTGAAACACCATCAGTTATAAAAACTCCATTATTTGAGTGGTCTATAATCAGGAAAGCTTCCATAATACCCTCCGAAGTACTGTACTGTAGCTCTCTGCTCATTTTCTTACACTCTTATTGATTCATCCCAAGTACTATTTTTTCTTTAAATGTAACACCCAAATCTGAATACAAAATACTGATGCTTTGTCAGTGCTGAACATATGTGTAAAAATGGCCCAACCAACAAATCAGGGGCAAGAAAATACTGAAAAACAGTTTGAGCAATTTAGTTTAAAATATTTAATAAATCATTTCGTTTGAATCACCTGTGTCTTCTTTGAATCTCCTGGTGATTGTGAACAATCACCATTTACAGACACTCAGTACAGTTAATTGATTCTGAGGGTAAATGAAGTGACTACCTCATGGATAGGTTTAATATGTAATTAAAGTATTTTATAATCAAGAAACATTGTAAAATTCTGTACTATGGAATAATAGCATTGGATAGTTCAGTGTTTTTGTTTCTCCTTTGTGACACATACAGTTTAAGAACTAATCACTACAGGCTGCATACTAAACTTAGATGTGTCCAAGCAAATTATTGTACTGAAATGGAATTATCCCAGATAAAGATTGGTATGAATATAATTGATCATATTGTAAATATACTTAAACTGGAACAAAAATTTAAAAAATCCCAAGACAAAAGTGTTTTAATAATTGATTTACCTGCAACAAAGGATCTCCTCCATAACCTCAAAAAAAAAAATCCCTTAGCAATATGCAAAATGCAAAAATCTACATGTTCTAATAAAAATAAATCAAAATGTCAGCAATTCAAAGGTAATTTACAAGATAATAGCACAGAGTTAATGTAGGAAAAGAATGACTTGGCTGGTAAGGCATTTTTTTGACACTCAGATGAAATGTAAAATTAACTATGATTAAGGTCAGGTGTTTAGATACATTTCCCTTATTCAAAAAAAAGTTACCTGGCAAATGTTGAAAGCAGAAAATTAAGTCATTTGAAGAACTGTCGCTAATTTTAAATTAGTTATATTTTTGCTCTACCTTTTAAATTCCTTTTTTTTTTTATTTCTTCATTATAGAAGTAGAAGAAGCATTAGATCTCACTAATTATGGGGCATAAGCAAGTCTCAGAGCCCAGGATTAAGGAATTCTGCAGGTGTGGCTTCAGATCCCTCATACCAGTTTCTTATTTTGAGAAAAGAAGTTCCAGTCTCACTCAGGATACTTAGATAAACCTGCAAATAGAAATAAGTGAAAAATAGGTCATATTGTGGTGTATTATTTATTTAAGAAGGAATGGCCATAACTATAGACAGTCATTGAGCAGCTTCACCTCCTATTAAATGAACTGTAAAAGCAGAAAAAAGAAGGTACATGGCAATAGTTTAAAAGACAGTTTAAAAACAAGTCTGCTATTACTGAAGTACTCAAGCACTTCTTCATCAGTGCTGCACAAATCTCCTTTTTAGGGTTTGTGAGCCTCCATATTCCTGCTGCCTAACTTGGAACAGAGACGGCTAAAAAATATTGATGAGACTTGCCATCATCATCCTTTCATTTTTCATTTGCATCCAGAACATGTTAAAATTGTGATCCTCTAGCATGCAGCAGCACATTTTCCACTCAGAACCTGATACTCTCTATTTCAAAATGTTGTGTACAGTTAGAATGGGGGGGGGGGAGGGGGGGGAAGCCATTAATTCCTTATGATTAGAAAGAAAACCACTTCATCCACAATTTATTGGTCATAGCTCAAGAATATTTGGTAGCCACACATTGAGTTTTCTTCCCTAAAATTAAATTGCTCTAAATATCCTGTATTAAAACATCAGGTGAGAAATAATGAAGAAACTATCAAATATCAGACAAAACTCCCACGCCTTTCTTCTCTATTTAGTCAATGTAGATATCTGTGTATACTAGACAGCTAAAACATCGTATGCTATATGACTTGTAGCAGCTGAAAATCTGATTATTTGTGCACATTTATATTGCTCTTCTCTATATTATCTATGTCCAGATATTTAGGAAATCAGAGGTACATCAGCTTCTTAATTTAATTACTTATTTTCCTGAATATGACATTAGAGACAAAGTAATGCTATGGATGAAATTAGAAATTAATGGAAAGTGTGTTTGCTTCAAATACTTTAAGATTTATTACTAGTATCAACAAGTGTGGACGATTTTATAATCACTTTTTTTTTCTCATCATAAACACAGAGAAATAACAAATAATATCACTCAAAAATGCATCTGAAAGGGCAAAACAAGTAAAATAAACCTTTGTATCATTTTTGCTGCTAGAAAAAAAAAAAAATCTCCTTTTAACTGGATCGGCCTAGTTGGTTCCCATAATCTTGCCATGACTAGAACAATAACATTACTGGTTTTCCACCAGCACTGTGGTCCTTTCCTTCATCTGCAACTGGCATTGAAGGGCAAAGCTAAAATACACAGCCTTCAATATCACTTCCAAAGTTATTTGCACCACTATTGAAATAAAAACTGTACAGAACTTATTAAGATACCTCAGCAAAACAATTACCATTTTATCAGATTAACAGAGAGCAGAAGTAATTTAAATCTTTAATCATGATATGCAAGAGAATAAGCCCAGGAAAATATCCTTGAAATCAGAGAGTAGCATGCCCAGAGATCTCATGCAATAAGCAAGAACCACATTTGTTATTTAAACTCAAGATCTTCAGCCAGGTCTTTGACACCAGCAGTTTGGGCATCAAGCCCACCAGCTGTGTGGCCACCAGCTGGGTAGCCCCGAGGAAGCTGCCACCAAGGAAGCCAGCAAAGACAGTCCATCACCCACCCCTGGCAATTGTGTGTGGGATCTGGGAAACGGCTCCAGCCTTCCCACAGCTGAGGGAGCCAGCCCGTGCAGAGCCTGAGGCAGTGGAGAATCTGCTGTGGACAGCAGCAGACAGAGCTCAGAGCTCAGAGCTCAGAAGGAAGCATTCTAACCTGCAGCTCATCTGATCCACCTTACAAAACTCATCATGAGGGCTGCACAGGGAGCAGTGATCCTGTGCCAGTGATCCCATGAGATGGTCTCCAGTACTTCTAGGAGATGAGAAGCCAGGATCCCAGAGCCACTCGTTCAGTCTGATGGTGCTACCAATGTCTGCTTTGGAAAGGAGATGGGTAGCAACTCACATCACTGATCATGAGAAGAAAATGAATCTTTTTGCAAATTGACAAGGATGGAAAAGAGACTCTTTACTTACAAATATTATTGGAACTTTGTACAGGTAAAAATATCCACAAAGTTTGGACAGACCAAGGCAAGGGATATGAGACTGGGAGATCACAAGATTAAAACCTTAGATAAGCCATAAAGGTCTATGAGAAAACATCCTGCTGGAAAACTTTCCTGAAGGAGATTTAACAAGCTAGTCAGCATCCATATCCATCTACTTGTGCCTAAACACTGCTTCCTAAAATTTCAAAGCAATGTGAGGTACTGTGACCATCTCAGGGAAGACCCAGTGATCCATTTGCACTGGTCAGCACAGAGTGATATTCTCTCCATACATGGGACACCTCTGACAGCAGAATTGGGATGCCATGTTCCTTTTTCTCCATCCCAATCTCTTTGAGGACTTTTTCTGTGTCCTTAGCTAACTTTTGAAACACTGGACTCTGGAGAAAAAAGGCTTCAGTGCTCCTCAGCATGCTCAGACAAAATACTTGGCATTTTGAAGGCCCACTCTAACAGCAAGACAAATAGCTGGGGACAGCAAACAGCAGGATGACAATGTGTGAAGATCAACAGTCCTGTAAATGATTTCCAAGAAACTCATCACAGTGAACCAGCAGTGTAATGCCTCTCTATGAGCACAGATCTGCGATGTCAACCTGTGACATGCAGCCATTGCTTCAGAATCTTAAAAAAAACCCAACTCACATTTTCCTAGAGTTGCATGACAAACTGCCTCCAGCTACTCAGCAGGTATTCCCTGAGATGTAAGCTGGTCCGACAGCAGAGAATTGGTTGGTTGAACAGCGTGAAGTGAATTCTCCTGCTTTCAGCAGGGAAAATGTTTTTGTGGATACTACTACATGCAATGGATTGTACAATGAAAACTGTTGAAATGGATGTTCTTGACTTGATAAGATGGATGAGATGTTTTTGACTATACTGCATAAAGCTAGTGAAGGCAGCACATCACTAATGGAAATTTTAAAAGTCTATTATGCAGCAAGCCATCATCAATTCATAACTTCCACAAAGAGGTGCTACTGCTCTGGGGATCTTCACTGCTGTTTTGCAGTACTTGTCTTAGATGTAAACATATGAGCCCATGCTCCTTCCTATTTAGAAGTAAATTGAGTATTTTTAGGCAGAAGCATGGTTCTTTCTGTGGTGGATACTTCAGTCAATAATTTCTTGTTGGTTATTTCAGATAGTCAGATCACAGTTTTTCTAAGTCTTCTGTTTTAGGATCTCAAATCATATGCCCAAGCTTCCACATCAATTAATTTCGGGCAGAGACTTTTTACAAGAGCATGTACTGACAGGACAAGGGGGAATGGGGTCAAACTAAAAGATGGTAGGTTTAATTTAAAATTCTTTATTGTCAAGGTTCTGAGGCACTGGCATAGGTTGCCCAGAAAGTTGTGGCTGCCCCATCCCTGGAAGAATTCGAGACCAGGTTGGATGGGGCTATGAAAAACCTGGTTCAGTGAAAGGTGTCCCTGTGCATGGCAGGGGGTTGGAACTAGATGATTTTTAAAGTCCCTTCCAAGTCAGGCTATTCTATGATTCTAGGTAATTCTAATATTTTTCTTTATAATAATAAAAGTGTCTTTTCTAAATGCATAAACACATCACCAATGTCTTTCGTATATCTGGTCAGATACCCTTCTGCAGCCAATTGCGAGAGCCCACAAATTGTCCTCTTTTTGTGTATGTAACAGAAATTTGTTCAAAACCAGTATTTTAGAAATTCTCCCTTTTATGCCATCCATTTAATAATGGCCTTCTCCTGTGTACTGATACTTTGATTAGGTAGGTCTTTACAGCCTTGGCTTTTTCATGGCTCACTACAGCAAGGATCTTTACTCTCAGTTATCACCAGCCCTTGTTTTTAAAAACATCCTCTGTTTCCTTCAAGATAGTGATGGGAACTTAATTAGCCGTGGCTTGAAGTTAAACCTACTGAGACATCTGGGGTTAGAGTTTGCTCTATTTTTGTTCTGGTAAGCCTGCAGCAACCATTTCTGGTTCACACAGGTACTAGTCTTGCAAACATCAGATTTTTCCTGATTTTTGAAAGTATGTGATGCACGTCTTCAGAGACTTCTCCATTCTTTACATGTAGGAGACTATTTCAAGGAGAGCTAGAACTTTTTCCCTGAATAATACCACAGCTTGAGATATTACTTTAACTTGATAGAGCTTACTTGTAGAGGTGAAAACAGAATTTTAAACCAAATTGATTTCCAATTCTGGTGATCCCTGAGCTCCCACATATAGAAACATGACCAAAATATTCACAAGCACTGCAGGGATGGTTGCATGTACTGTCAATATTAAAGGCAGAGGTATTATCACATGAACAAAAACCATTCAAGACTATGTTGTTCAAAAAGCTAAAGTGCAGAAGTGTAGAATATAAAAACCCTCTAAATACTGCTTGCTGTGGATTTTTGTTTTGTGTGTAGAATGCCAAGAATCTCAAACACTTCCATCTAGAAAAATGACTGCAACAAATGCCAAAGTTTTTATTGCCTTCCTGTGTCTTCCCTTAAAAATATCCAAACAATTATCATGACCTACTTGGCGTATTCTGTCAGTTCACCTGGTAGGTTTCTGACTTCAGCATTCCCAGAAGAGCTGAATGCAGCCCTCTTCATATTTCAATCAATCTGGCCTCATCACAACTCCTTTTCCAAACATTCTAATTTATTTTGGTTTCCTTCAAAAGTTTAATCGGTATATAAACACTTCACAAATTTGCTGGAGCCAGAAGTTTTCCATCTTTGCAGATACTTAACAAGTATATCTATATAGTTTATAGATAGATGCCTTATACAGTAGGCATTCTCTCTCTCTCACTGTCTGTGCACTATGACAGGAAAATGTAGGGTAATACAGACTGATTATTTTATTCCAAGTGTCCCAGTTCACAGCAAATTGACATTTTGAATCCCCCCAGTAATTTTAAAGAGACATTTTGCTCTTTTCCCCCTCTGTCTAACATGGGATTGGCAATTTAGCTAAAAAGCCTCCATAAATTGAAGTTTTCTGGCTGCTGCAGAAAAGCCTTTAATTTCCTCTATGGCTGCCCTTACAACTTGGCATATCTCAAGCAAAGAGGAAAATATTACCCTATGAACTAATAATTTATGGTAAATCTTACACCTCTTTATTATTTATGCAATTTCAAAGGCAGGCAAAAAGCTTTAAACATAAATTAAAATATAATCTTCTCTTTGAAAACATACATTCAAAAGGACATGATTTTTATAAATATAATAGACCAAATATAAAGGCTGGGTACAAAGACTGGAGGTATGCATATAAAATGGCCTATGAGTAAAAAATAACTCAGTAATGATGGTTGTGCACAAGTATGGTAGCTTGACCTGGTTATCTCAAAAGGAAATCATGCTGGTGATAGCATCTCCCTCTGAGAAAAGGTTTATCTTCATGCTGTGACAGATCTGAGCCCCTTTGAATTGAGTTATAAATACTTTGTATTTTTTGCAGCCTGAATACATTGAGATACCTCCACTGTCTGTGAAACAGGTGGGATGTAAAAATCAATAATTTAAGAAATAATAAAGGATAATTCAGAATCACTGGGTGAGATGACTATGGCTCAGCCTCTTTATTACACATTTCTGTAAACCAGAAACCAGAACAATAGCAATTCTACAAAACAAGTTTGAAAAAATTCAAGTTCAATCTCCAGTTCAAGAGAAAGTTGTATGAGAAGCATGAGTGTGGAGTGTGGTTTGCAAAGGCAACAATGCATACACTATGAGAGACAAAGAAATACATTAAGAGACAAAAAGTATTTTTTCCATAGAGTGTAGAAGATTTATCTTCTTTGCCACAGTACAGTCTTGATTCTTTCCTTCTACTGTCATATAAATAAAGGTATTTGCAGAATAAAATTAAGATATCCACAAGAGAGAGAGGTGGAATAATTTGCCTTCAATGCTCATTCTGTGCAAATGATTCTAAACTTCTCTCTTACGGGGACATGGCTAAAAGCAGAAGAACAAATTTGTCTCTGAACATATGACAGCACAGCTCTGCCATCTGAAGCTTTCCCTCAGACCTCTGGAGTCAATTTCAGTGCTACCCAAATCATTTGGTAATGTAGAGCCAGGCAACCACATATGTTTTATTCATATAATGCAAAGTAATACCTTTAAGGCCAAAAAAGGGGGGAAGGAATAGTGAATCTGAACAGGATATGGAGATTAGCTTTTATAATCGTAACAGTGAATATCCTTAGCTGTAAAAATCAGAGAGGTGCCAAATAAAGCCAAAAAGCTGTAGTGCTGTTGTATCAAGGATCCAGGAACATGCACATCTCCTGAGGCGAGACCTAGAGACACCTTAGAACTTGGAGAAAGATCTTAACCATCCTGTGTGAAAACTCGGAATCTTATGTCACCTTTTCTGTTTGTGAGAGAACATCAAGTTTCCAAAATGAAATGATAGAGGGACCTTTAGAGAAGAAAGACAGCTATAAATATAGGATTGGTGGGGGGGGGAAAAGAAAAGTCTCTATGAACTTACATTCTTTGGACAAAAAAGAAGGTTAAATAATTATTAAGCACAAATGTGGCATCATATTTATTGAAAATTAAAATTGCTTGAATAATGATTATCACTAGCTGTCAAGATTTAAATAAAATCTATTATACTTAAATTCAGGATGTAAATAAGGCACACTGAATGGAAACATTCATTAAGAACTTGGGACATTTGCTAGGTATGGTGATGGCAATGGAGACTGAAATCAGGGTGGCTTTTGCCCCAAAGGATTATAGCCTACTGGAACAAGAAATAACTTGGGCAAAATCAAGTCAGATACCCGTCAGCAGACAATGACTATTTCTTCTGCCTATGTACATGGCAGATGTTAAATTGAAATTTCAATTGAAAAATCTAAAGGTCACATTTATCTCTTTATAACATTTGGTACTTAGTGTCTTGTGCTAAGCGTCAGAGAGCATAAAAATCAAAAATACTTCCTAAAAGAATCTGAAATACCCATTCATTGCACGAAGAATGAAAATTGTGAAAACGAAAAAAGAAAAGATACTTACACATATTTCCATTCTCTCTGTTAATGTTCTTACTAATCTTAATACTAATCTTATTTCAGAATTAGGGGAATAGTCTGAAACTAAGCAGCTTATAATTCTTGCATAGCATGTCAGAGTTGCATCTGAAATTTCCTTGGGAGAAGTAATAACAGAAGTTGGTTACCAATCTCTGACGACTGCAATTACCACCTTCAGGAATGCTCAAACATTACAAGAGCAGGGACATAATAAGATATGAGGTGGAGGGAAAAAAACCCAGAAAATATGGGAATGAGAAAAAAACAGATACCAGTACAAGGTGGCTAAAAAGGGACTGAATCATTATTTGTAGAGCATGCAAATATAGGGATTCAATGGAAAAAATGACACTAAAATCATATTTTAAAAATGTTGGATCAAGACCTTCAGAGGCAAAGAGGTCTAAAAAAGATTTTGAGATATTAGGTAGTGTTAGTGAAGAAATGAGTAAAGATCATGAGGAAGACACTCATAAGAAAATAAATATTTTAGATAGAATTTTTTCCCCCTACAATATACATCTTTTTTATATATTTTTTTTTAATAGCTCTTTTTTTTTCCCTACAATATACATCTGGAAAGTATTCACAGTTAGGCTGAAGAAAGGTCAGGAAAAGACAAATAGTAAAGTGAACACTCAAGAAGTTCCATTTTCCCAAATTTGAGTTATCATTAGCAAAGAGATGAATAGGTAAATTTTTTAATTTATAAACATGGCAAATATCTAAGGCAAAACTGAAGTTTGAGGAATCACTAATAAAGAGTTTCTCATTAAAGCTTTCATAGAAGATAATGTAAACAGTAAGAAAAGAACACTAGTCCATTAGTTTCAGTGTTAGACATTGTCAAGCAATGCCCATGATAGATTTCTAGCATCAAAATGTACATATTCATGAAGAACTTGAACCCCACACATTTGGATGCAGAGCTAATTTGTATTTGCTCTGGGTATTTACACTGCATTGACTTTGGGAGAAAATCAAATCAGGTCACAATGGGCAGGATCAAGCTCAGACTGTCTATTATGCACAGTGTTAGACACACCATTGTGCCATAATGCTTTCCTGGCAGAGCAAACAACATACAAGGCAGACAAACTTTGACCATGACTGGCATTGCATCCAGCATATTTTTACACTAGTTGAGTCTGACCTTAAAAAAACAACTCTTCTTTTCAATAGACTACCCTGTTCAGAGTTATCAGTTCAGGTTGAAAAGGCTATTAAAACATAATAAGAGTTTCTAGCTATGGGAATTGAAGATACCCAGTCATGTCAGATATCACACACTCTTTTGTCTAAGGCCTTGAGTGACAGGCTGATTTGATTGATGTGTCTTGAAGTCCCATTACAGCTAAGAATGTCAAACTGCAGCCAGCTCTGTACACAGCTGTTAACTCTCTTTATCTCTCCCTTTTCTGCTAAGATAAAACTGAAGGGTTTATTCTATGACATAATAATTAGTACATAGAATCTGAATTTTTCACGTGCTTGTCATTGTTAAGATAAAATACAATGAGAGCAAAGCAAACTGTCTAAGAACAATGCAGCTCCAACTTAAGAATTTCTGTGTGCTGAGGAAAGATATTAAGCATAAAGAACAATCTGTAAAATTTTACTCAAGGTAGAAGGAATGACAAAAACAAGTTTAAGACAAGGAATTGACAGTTCACCTTTTTGACTACATGGAATCTGATATATTCCTGACATATTTTTTGAGGTATATAATATTAATATGTGTATATATATATGCATACACATATATCTATACTCCATGTGTTGGTGCAATATCTATGAATTTTAATGTAAGTATGTGTACTTAGCCATTTTTGATTATTTCAGTATTTCAGTGCTTATTAAAATGCAGGAAATTTTTGAAAAGCCAACATAATTAAACTCATCCTTAAAGAGAAAATTTTGGCTTGCCTTGTTCCACCTATTCCTGGGTAAATCACCAGCCAATACTTCCCTGATGACAGGGATCCCTTCATCTTCTGAATGTAACCTTGTCTTCTGTTCAGAATTTAGGCAAAAGTCATACAGAATATGGGCTTTGTCAGTGACTCCTCCAAGGCCTTCTTCCTAGACTTGTTAAAAATTAACAATCTTTGTAAGAAAACGACATTTTCATCATTTTGAAAGTTTTTTATGCCTCCACAAGAATGGATTACTGGAATCTGAAGTAGTAAGCATGCTTTGTTCACATCACTAACTTAACAGATGCAAAAGGTCTTTTTTATGATATCTTGCCGTGACTTATCAAACTGACTTGTGCATAAGGTAGCTTTCCCTAACTAATTCTAATAAAACACCATGTTGTAATGTAGCATTGTGTGCTCCAGATGCCAACATAATTTTGATGGCTTAGGGTTACATGTGTTCTATAGAGTACTTATGGCTTTTATGATGAACAAGATGTAGAGAGCTATGACTTAGTAAGACTTCAACTTTATTAACTTAGGTCATCTGAGAATTCACACAGTACAGGCCATAATCCTAGAACTAATCACTCTTTTCATTTGAAACACTCATCAGCTAAAAAAGATTTGACATTTTCTCTTCCAAAATTTTTACTGCAGTAATTTTACAGGAAAAAAAAATCTTAGATTAATTTTATTTTTTTCTTCCACTCATTAACTTAGTAGAAATAAACAAATAAATCCAAAGAGCTTGTATGCAGTGAAGAATAATAATATCTGAAAGCTCCTTCCTGGATGTTGAAAAATGTAAGAGAGATATTGAATAGTTTGAGAGTGGTTCATCTAACTTCCCAGTCCACTACCAGAAATTTATTAGGTAGCAGCTTCCATGAATGGAACGCCTTCCTTTTTAAGTTAGTAAAGGTTAATACTGTATGCCTTCTCTTGTATATTTGTTTTAAAGATGGAGTTCTGCCATAAAAAGAAGAAGAAATCAAGAAAACGTAATCTGTCCTTATGAACTGTTTACATTAATTCTAAGTGAAGCCACTGATTTGAAAAAAAATAGGGGGGAGAAGAGAAGGGGCAAAAAAAGTCACACTAGTGTTGGGTCAGTCATTATATGTTTTCTAATCATTCTTCCAGGAAATTATTGGTGATTCAGTTTTCATAAAAATCAAGAATCCGAATGAAGACATATGAGAAAAATATATGAGTTTACTCTCTTACAAATCTAAAAGCTGTTAATAATTTTGCTGTTTTCTCCCTGCTTTTCCCAATCTTCTTTCAAATTTATACTCTAGAAGACTTTGGATTCGACCTACTTTTTTTTTTTTTTTTTTTTTTTTTTTTTTTTTTTTTTTTTTTTTAATCAGTCAATGCTTTATATACTTTCAAGGTGTCTTTGTTTCCTTGGATAGAAGATATAATTTTAAAGTATATTACAAATTACAAAGTGTATAACAAAGTTAGTCTTGGTGCTAAAGATAATTTTTTTCTTTTCTCTTTTTTCCTCCCTCTTTCCCTCCATCCCTCTCTGTGAATAATGCCATACAAAAGACTTGGGAAATGAGAGCCTGTCAACCACAGTCATGCTGCAAAGATCATTGTAGGAATGAGACCTTTATATAAAAACCCACACAGGTAGCAGCAGTACAGATTCCTAGAACTATGACCTAAATATTTACTAGTCCAATACTAGTGCAATTGCCCATCAAAATTAGAAGAGCCTCCATTCTCTGTATAAAGACTTCTTGCCAAAGCTGTTGTTTCCACCCACTGTAGTGTATTTTTGACATGAGGACACTAGCTCATTAAGGTCAATGATTCATTTTATACGGTCCAGTAAACATCCAACTTAATGAAATTTTTTGGCTGATAGTTCCTTATAGCTGGCACAACAAACAGCTGACTAAAGTATTTCAATGTTCAGTGAACAATGATAACAGTGTCTATTAAGGGTATGCAGCTATGCCAAATACAATCATATATAATCAGCTGCACCAGAAATCCCTGTCGACACATTGCAGAATGCCATCAGTCAGATGATGCATCTGCTACAAGTGGCAGCTGTTGTGCTCTGGAGTGTAGACAATTAGACATGAATATACTCCTTGGGCTATCTGCAGCACTCAAGCATGGTATTAACTGACACCTGTTAAGCTGCAATCCCTACAGTTTTGATATCTACCCATGATAATTATTGAAAATACAATTTAGGATATCTAAAGACACAAGATTTCGTAAATAATAGTGAGCATAACATCAATACTTCATGCATTTTTGGACCTTTAAATAGTTCACAAATGATCAGGCTTACTAAAATTATAAGCCTCTTAGCAAAGTCATAAATGCCAAGCATCAAATGTATTGACATATAATTTAATATGTGCTGCAGTGTAATTTTTATATGTAATTACTGAAGTAGCAATAAGTAATATTGCGAGAAGAATTAACTATGTGAACAAAAGAATCAGAAAAAAATCCCTGTGTGTAAGGTTACAAAGAAACTGAGCATAAATCACTGCCTTTGGCATAAATATTTACATAGGCAGTGAGCTAAGGTTTTTATTGGATTTTGCTTTTTTTTTTTTACCAGATCTGGATTTTTCTTCATATCACTAGATTAGCTGATAATTTTGATTATCCTTATGACTTTCTCTGGACGACAAATTTTTCTTGTACTGAGGAAATAATCCAGAGTTTTATTAAATTGTTACATATATCTACAAGAAATATGGACGGCTGCAGATGTCCTTAAAAAGCACCAGTCACACAAAGTTATTAAAAGAAGTGTTCCCAGATTAACTCTTCCTCAACTTAGAATAATATCATGCCCAGGCAAAACATGATTAATCATGAAAGCATATCTGAATGCCAGGGGTTTTCAAACTGTATTTAAATTCTTAAACTCAAAGTTTGTTCATCTTTGATTGAAAGAAAACAATGACAATTGTTCTCATACAGAGTGATAAAGCAGACATAGATAAAGCACGCACACTTACATACCCTTAAAATTATGACAAAAGTTTCTGTCTACGTTTATCTCTCTCTTTCTGATAATTTTTCTTGCAACCAGTGACAGAGAAAGAAGAGATTTTGTATAAAATCTAATTGAATATTAAAATAATTAATTAAAAGAATATTAAAAATATGGCTCTCAAGACACTATAAATATGCAATGCCTTGCTTTAATAACTGTAAGAGCTGTTACTTTGCTAATTGCAAATCTATTACCACTTGGGTTTTTTATTTTTAAAGCACAATGGGAAGCATCAGGTAACATCACTAGAAAAACAGTATTTTTCCCTTTAAAACTGGTCGTGTTGCTAAAGATTTCTTTCTTAGTTTCATCAAGTTTTCTTGTGTATTTTTTAAAAATATAATCTAATGCATTAAAAAGAATCTGGTCTTTATCACTGCACATTATTTTATTCTCTGAATTTGGGTAAAGCCCTTAGATTATGCAGCACAAAGTCATTTGCTGATGTACATACTGATAACTTAGCTGTTAACCCTGAGAGCAGCCTCATAAAACTTACTGAAGATTGTAGCCTACCAGCAGTTAAAGCCTTACGTCCTTGTCTGTAAGACTGGAACCTTAGCAACCGGCTAAGAAAAGGCAAAGCACTTATGATATTCTCCAATAATGGAGAAAAATCAAACATTTGAAAATAATTAAATTTTTTTTCTCCATGCAGAAAACACTAAACAACATATTGTGATGATAATTCAGCTGTCTGGAGAGCTCTAAGCCTGAGAAGGCACCAGCCACAGTGCACACACTAGTCGACAATTCCTTTCCCTCCAACAGTACTTACCATGCTGCATCACACACCAGACTGAGGCCATGAAGTGTTACAGGATGCAGAACATGACAGCTATCTCAGAAGTCAGCAATAAAGACAGCACAAGAGCAAGGATTGGGATTTGACCAGGAGCTAGAGCCAAATCTACTCGGGAAGACAGAAGCCTTGCAGGACGATGAAGCCACCAGCTGCAACTCCAAGCACTGATTACCAAGCAAACACCCAGCAGGCCCAACTGGAGTCTTACTTAGATACATTTTTAAAATCCCATTTTCCCCCAGCAAAAAAAACCCTCACTTTGTCTTGCTGAATGCTTAAAGAGCAACATAATTTATATGCCAGATGAATATGTGGGACGAATTTTCTTGCAATAAACATTTTTGGAATATGAGGATAAGAAATTTACTAGGAAAAAAAGGTATTACTAGGGAAGGAAAATCTACAAACAGAAGTTATTCAAAATCTATCTCACTGAATAAAATAGTCAAACAAAATTAAAAATGCTGTTTCAGTGGTATGTTTTTAATATAAGCTTGGGAAATGACAGATAAAGGTCCAAGCAATGGCCTAAGAACAGATTTTTCTTGCTTTCTAGCATAGCTAGATTCATGTGCTTTGGGAAGGGTGGTTACAGGTCTCTGTAACTTCATGAGTGTGCATGACTCTTGTCATGAGATGTGAATAACCCCAGAGGAACACATGCACCCTCTGCAGCATCACTTTCAGAACTATAGATTTAAAACCCTCAGTCATCCTGTTAAGACTGAACTATTATAGACACAGAGCCAGTCTACTGGCACTGAAAATTAAAAGGGTTGTAGAGAAGCATTTACGATAGGGGCTAGGTGAAACCCAACAGACACATAGGAGCACCTGGTTCAGAATGAGGAATCCCCTGAGAGGATGTGGTTGATATTCATGTGTCTCCATGTATTCCAGGAAGGTATAAACATACAAATAGGGTGGACAAACCAAACTACTAGCCAGGCTGTCTGACTGGCATGTGCAATGTCAAATGCAGAATCACAGAAACACACAGAAATAATCAGGCCAGAAATAAAGACTGCTGAGGACTTCAGGTCCAGCCTATGACCCAACACCACCATGGCAGCTAGACCATGGCATTAAGTGCCACACTCAGTCGTTCCTTAAAAACCTCCAGGGATAGTGACCCCACCACCTCCTTTGGCAGTCCCATCCAATAGCTGATCACTCTTCCTGTGAAGAAAATCACCCATTCTTTGGAATCAAAGTAGACTAAAGGTAAAATTTATTTTCTATGCCAGAATTACAAGCCTAATGCAGGGGATGCTGATGGTACTGAGGATATTTCCACACTCAACATATTCTGTTTAGCAGACAGATCAGAGAGGCTAAATCACTAGAGAATATATGCAGAAGAAATGCTAAAACAAATTATGTGTTAGTGACCAGGACTGAGTGGGATTTATCTGAGATTTCTGCAGTATTGTTAAGAAGAAACTGCAGAGAAGATGGGGTCTCTTGAAGGCTAAAGGAGATACGTTTAACTTTTATGGTGGTGGATAAAGTGCTTGTAGAGCTATTATTCATCCAGTTAGGGGAGATTCAGACTGGAAATCAGGTAATATTTCTTTATGAAGGGAGTGGTCCAACACTGGAATACGCTCCCTAGAGAGGTAGTTGATACCTGAAGCCTGTCAATGTTTAAGAGCACACTTCAAATTTTTGGTCAGCAATGAATGGTCAAGAAGTTGGACTAGATGATCTCTGTAGGTCCCTTTCAACTGTCTATTCTATTATATTCTAAATCCTATAATAAAAGAACTTAGGGCAGTGAGTGAAATTACCTGAAGATGTGTTTAAATTAGATAAAAGAATGTTCTTGATAACTTGCTGCCACAGAAAGTAGCTGCCAACAGTTTCAAAAAAGATTACAGAAACCCATGTGTAACAGCTTCACAAGCTAATATGAAAGTTATGGGCAGGGAATATTACTGTGGGTCCTAGGGGAATCTCTGGGGAAGGGACTGTGTAAACTGGCCAGACACCCATGCTGTCCTTAAATACCATCCTCTGCTACCAGTCTGACCTAGACTCACACATTGATTGGGCTAAGTGCATTGACAGGGTATTTTTTCCAGAGTTCACAGAAGTCCAAGGGGAATGATAACAGGAAAACTGCAGAGTGATATCAAAGGTATTTTATTCAGAGGGATTTTAGGATAATTTAACTTGTAACTATGGCAAGATTTTTAAACTTGTCTTATAAAATGAAGCATTACTTCCATGTGTTATTCTTTTAATCTTGAGAAGGTAGGGCTGTTAACCCACAGATCTTTTCCAATAGTATTTGCTACAGATTCTTACAGAAAGAGTCCTAAGAAGTTATAAAGTTAATGGATAAGTAAAAGAGATGGCACAGAAGAATAATCAAAATGTTTGAAAATACATAACTAAAAATTTTTGTAGATAATTGTTCTCCACAGAGTAAAGCTGACAGAGCAGTCAATTCTTACACAGCTCATAGCTAGATCTCCCAATACAAAATCAGAGCTTATATTTTCACGAGAGCAAAACTCAAAACTGCAATTTTCTTCCTTTTCTCTCTTTCACTATACAATGTTTATTGCAGGTGTGAAGAAAGTTTCATTCTCCTTCTGTTCAAGCTCCTCTGTGTCCCATAGTAATAAATTGGGCAGTCATGAAGCTCAGCTTTTTACAGTTTACAAACTGATTTCTTGTTTGTTTTTTAAATCCCTCTCAAAGACTCCAGAGTTGAGGAACAACTGGCAATATACAGTGAGCATCTGCACCACCTTCATTTTTTGACAATTCAAATTGATTTTCTTCATCCTGTGGAATTCAAGCCTAATGATATGTGTTCACAACAGCCAATGCATCTGGGAAGACATTGCTAGTAAGAGAACATCGGAATGAGCAAACTGTACTGTGGCAGATGAAGTATGGAATCAATCTTTTGCCCTTTATGTGCAAGTTAAAGGTTTTATTTATATTTCAAAGCTTGAAATTTAGATAATTTCTAGAGCCATATTGGTGAAATATAGCTCAATGCCACTGATTGACTTTGCTGATTGATGGCATTTATCCTAAAAGACCCAATAGAGTATGTTCATAAAAAGTCAGCAGGGCTTTTTAAGACTTGCACAACACACTTTAACATAATAGATGTTGATATAATTCAAATCAGGAATTAAAATCGTTATGATGCAGAGAGCCAGTGGTGCATAGAAGTCACATGCAGATCTGAAAAGGAAAATGGTGATTAATGTATCTTCTCAAGAGCAGCTTTGCTCAACTAAAATAAGCAAAAATGAAGCACTGTGGTATAGTCAGAATAGTCTTTCACCTTCATTATTTTACAGTAAATAATTTTTAGACTGGAAGGGGATTGCCTTAATTTGCTTGATTTATGAAGACTTATCCAGCAAAATATTTTATCATGCTCCTAACTTCAAATTCCAAAAGTTCCATTAAGTTTACTGGCATAACTCACATACTTAAAGCTAAGTACATATTCAGAGCTTTGGATGAGCTTGACCTAAATGTTAAGTGTAGTAAGAAAACTGCATAAATAAATCCAAATGATAAGTTGATATGAATTAAATAATAGAATGAAAATATATAAATTCTTCAGAAAACCCATAGAAAAATATATCCCACTTACACAAAAGATATATGAGACAATGCAAAATTCCATAAAATATTAAAAGGATCAACATGTAGTTTAACATATTTTCCCAATTAATTGTGTTAGCAGAAAAGGTCAATAAATTGAAGGTGCACATTTCAAAGAAGTTTATACTAAAGAACTTTATTTACATTTATTTAAAAATTAATATAACTTAATTTGTGATGCTTCACAACATGATAATACATTATTTACTTTTAAAAGGGAATAATACACCATTTAGAATAGTTTCTTTGGAATGTTAATACTTTGTCACGCAATAGCCTAACTGAACTGGTATTTCCTAGGCAAACTGTACTGTGTCAAATTTAATTAAACATTTACTTGTTAGGTTTCCTAAAAAAAGATAGGAAAATAACCTAAAACAACAGAAATTAAACTGTTCTGTAAAATGTGAGACAATATGATTTAAATGTATTTTTCCCTTTCAGTTCTCAGGAACATATGGCCATTAATAAAGTTTTGTGGTTTAGGTATATAACTTAAATCTCTTAAAAGTACATAATGTACTATAGTTAAACAAAAAGATAAAAACTCACATTATATTAAAGCCATGCAAGATTTTGGAAACTGGAGGAAAATAAACAAATAATTTTAGA